>NW_006400302.1:86779-103648 GCF_000299155.1 Elephantulus edwardii
CCGCCCCCTACCTGGTCGGTGAGTTTGAGCACTGCCATTCTCCCGCTCCTTCGCGCGCACGCACATACAGGTCCCTGGTCCCGAGATGTCAAGCCAGGAGCCGGGGAAGCGGAAGGGATTGCCAGGGGAAGGGAAAAAAATCTGGCTCCCGAATTTGACAGCCCTCCCCCTGCTCCTCCTCCGCCGCGCCTCCTCCCGCCGAGAGGCTGACACTGGCTAGTGGGGTTTGCAGCCGAGCCCGCCCGCCCGCCTTTCTACAGGAAGTGCTGGCTGCTGCCAGCCGGGCCGCCACTGACATCACCGCGCGCTGGCTCGCTCCTCGCTCACCGCCGCGCGCGGGCTGGGCCGACGCTGCCTCCTGCCGCCCGCAGCCGCGCCTCGCAGCCCAGACCCCCGGTGCTCGCCAGCGCACGCATCCCGCGGTCCACTGGGGCCAGACGGCCTCCTGCACCTGCACACTCTGCCCAGGAGAGCAACGGCCGTCCCCCGTCTGCCCTTCCACCCCCCCCACAGCCCCGGGGCTCACTTCTCCTGGTGACCCAGGCTGAGGGGGAGTCACCTGCGCCTCATCTCACTCCCGCACACAGACACACCCACACGACCTGATGGGCGATCTCCTGTGCGGACACACCTCAAGGGGACAAGGAAAGACTTCCACTGACAGGCCATCAACTTTAACACAGGAGGCCGACTGGGGCACACCCCTTTTCTCTTAAACTACTCCCAGGCCCAAATGAGAATGTCCCAGAACAACAGATTATCCCACCTTGTGTCGGGTACCATAATCCGGATCTCTTTGTTTGAATACTGAGGTGCGCCTGATTCAAGCCATGGTCTTGATGGTCATGCTATGCGTTTGAGAGCTGGACAATGAGTAAGGATGGCAAGAAAAATCTGTACCTTTGAACCACACTTGGAGAAGAGTACCAAATAAATCGTGGATTGCAACAAACAGATGTGTCTTGGAAAAGGTGCGACCACAGCGTTCCCTTAAAAGTCAAGGATGGTGAAACCTCGTCTCACATACTTTGAGCATGTTGCTAGAAGGGGGTATACCTTGGGAAAGGACATCGTGCTAGGAGAGGTGGAATGTCAGCGAAAGAGAGGTGAACCCCTTCTGAAAGAGGCTGATCCAAGATGGATTGGCAAAGTGACTGGAACAATGGGCTCAAGTGTGTCAGAGACGATGAGGATGGTATAGGAGAGGAGAGGGTTCGGGTGTGTGGTTCTTAGGTTTGCTGAGTCCTACTTAACTCAACAACACGTAATAGTTTTGTTTAATATCCAGAGGCCTGATAAAATATTTGGGTGTTTTTTTTCCTTTTCTTTTTCGTTTTTTTTTTGTTTGTTTGTTTTTTGTTTTTTAGCAAGTAGGTGAGTTGTGTTTCCTAAACCTTTGGGGGTGGAGGAGGGGGCAGGAGCTACAACTTTGTTCCACTTTGTTCTAGACACACACACACACACACACACACACACACACCCATCCCCTACCCATCATTATTCTCTAACACCCTGTGTTTTGATGTTAGTTGATTTGTCTGTGGGGAGGGTGGAGCAGAGTTGGTGGAGAAGTGAAGGGATGGATTACATCACTGTCCCGGCCTTTGAATATATTCGCCAGTCCTTATTCACGCATTTTCTACAAAACCCTAAGTTGCCATGCTCTTCAACAGGTAGAAAACTCAGCTGTCATGCAGCACGGGATATGACTGTAATAGTCATATTTATAATCATATT
The DNA here is from genome assembly GCF_000299155.1 of Elephantulus edwardii. NCBI lineage: Eukaryota > Metazoa > Chordata > Mammalia > Macroscelidea > Macroscelididae > Elephantulus > Elephantulus edwardii. The sequence goes on from NW_006400302.1 coordinate 88,517, forward strand.
AAGTGTTAACACTTTCAGAATTTGGACATTTATTCATTTAGTGGCCATGCATTTGTAGAAGGCATGATGGGATGGGAGACGAAGGGGGCGGGCAACCTCACTCCCTTTGAATCTGTTCCATTCATGGAACAATTTCCCAGGCAGAGATGCGGGTAGATTCGAACTGCTAACAATGCTTGGTATTTGGGTTAACAGCACAACCCACTGTGGATGCCCCATCTGCCACAAAGAGGCAAGATACCTAATCACAGAGGATGCCTCAAGCTGATGAAGGTAATTACCAACTGAGATAAGAGATTACAGAGAGGCAGAGAGTGCTTCCGAAAGAATCCTTTACAAAGGAATCCCACCAAGCCTTTTGTGAAGCTAGGCTTCCCAGAAAAAGTGACCAGAGCTGGAAGAGGAGAGGAACCTGAGGAGGAGGGAGCTTCTCCCAGCCAGACCTGCAGGGAAGCACAGAACAGCAAAACAGAACTCCTCAAGACCAAACATCTACCTTTTATGGACAAACTCAGTGTGTCTCCTGCTTCTAGGGTTCTTCCTCCCTCCTTTCCGAGCCTCCTCAAAGATTCCTAGTGACGAAAGAGAGAAGAGAAGGAATAGTGTGACCTCCCATTTGTCATCCAATCACCACTCACTTTGGTGAAACAGATAAGTCACAAACGTTCTTCTTAGTCTGATAGAATTTTTATTCAGATCATTCAGACAGAGGAACCAACGAAACATTCTCCTTTAACAGTGGGGAAGGAAAGAATATGTGTGTGTGTGTGTGTGTGTGTGTGTGTGTGTGTGTGTGTGTACATTCCCCTCTTAAAGCCTCTCTCAAACACAAAATAGATTGCTTTTGTTGCATCTGCGAGGCAGTTTTTCACCACCATTTTTGGTATATCTAGTTACTATTATCAACCTGCTTGGTTTTATAAGTAAACTAAACAGAACATCAGATTTTTCTGATAAATGTAGCCTTTTTAAAAAAGAATAATGACAAATTATTTCATCAGGAGGATACACTAAAGATCCATTTTGGTTTATCACAAGCATACCTACACATAGTTTTGGGAGCTTTATTTGAAAGGCAAGAGAATGATTCTCAACCCTAACAAAGAGTGTATACAACACTACCTCACTATCTTGGAATGAAATTAATGCATAATATATACCCACCAATAACTAGAGCCAAAGAAGAGGAAATAGATTATTTTTATCAATTTTGGCAGTTGGAAATTGATCAAACATGCAACCAAGATGCACTAACAATGATGGGTGACTGGAATGCAAAGATTGAAAACAGGGTGGAAGGATCAGTAGTCGGAAAGCACAGACTTGGTGTCAGAAATGAGGCTGGAGACAGAATGATAGAATTTTGTACAATCAATGATTTATTCATTGCAAATACATTTTTGAAGAAACATAAACAGTGATTATACACCTTGACCTCACCTGCTGGTACACACAGGAATCAGATCAACTACATTTATATTAAGAATCACTGGAGAAGCTCAATATCAATTGTAAAAACTAGGCCAGGTGCTGATTGTGGAAAAGGACATCAATTATTCATATGCAAGTTCAAACTAAAGCCAAAGAGAATGAAGTCAAATCCACAGGAACAAAATTTTACCATGGATCTATCCTAGCTGAATTTAAAAATCACCTCAGGAACTGGTTTGAAGCCTTGAACACTAATGAACAAAGATCAGATGAGCTTTGGGAGGATATCAAGAATATCATTCATTTAAAAAAAAAAGAAGAAGAATACAATTCATGTCATTTGCCCTTTTTGTAATTGGGTGGAAAGAATTTTTACAGAGGAAGACATTCACATTTCCAACACACACACTAAGAATTGCTCAAAATCACTGACAATAAGATGTAAATCAAAACCACAATGAGTTACACTATCTCACACCAGTATAAGTGGCAAAGTTTAACAGAACAGCAAGAAAGACATGCTGGAGAGGATGAGGAGAGATAGGAACTCTGTTGGTGGAATTGTAAAATGGTATAACCACTCTGGAAGGCAGTTTGGAAGTTCTTAAAAAAGCTGAACATAGAAATTCCATATGACCCAGCTATTCCACTGCTAGGAATATGCCTTGAGAAAATTAGAACTGAGACAGAAACAAATAAAAAAATCTGTATACCAATATTCATAACAGTATTATTTACCATCACAAGAACATAGAAACAGTGCAAATGCCCGTCAGCAAATGACTAAATTGAGAAATTGTGATACATTTACATGATGGAATACTACGCAGCACTCAGGAGCAATGATTTCAAAAGTTATTACCTAAGTTTGGAGGGGATAGAGGGCATTATGCTGAGTGAACTCAATCTCCCAAGGACAAATATTGCATAAGACCATTATGGTAGAAATAGAAAGATAACTAGTAAAATATGTATGAGGATTCAAGGAGGGGAGGAGCGAGGGGTGAATATGAGCAAAGGGAAAATCATAGGGTCATATAATTTGGTGGGTGGAGGTGAGTAAACAAAATGGGAAAGATCCAGTGGCTATTTGGAAAGACCAGGTAATGGTGGGAATGATTCAATAGTGATTAATTTTGTAAAACAAAAAAAAAAAATAGTAAAGTGAAGTGTAAAAAAACCCAACAAACAAAACATAATAAATGAGAATGATTGTATGAAACACAGTGAATGAAGAATAGCATGAAACACAATGTATACTAACTTAGTAAGCAAACCAATATAAATCAAAATTTTTTAATAATTTTAATGAACATTTACAGAGAATTTGGATTTCCATTCATTAAAAATTTTTAAAAATATATCGCTTTCCCTATTTAAATGTATTTTTAATCTCTGTGTTGCTGGTTATAGTTTTAAAACAAATTATAAATTATTTTTATTTTATTTACAATGCCAAAAGTTATCTATAACTGATAATATCCATTGGTTGTTATGTGCTATCAAGTGGCCTGAGACTCATAGCAACCCTATGTACAACAGCCCTAACCTCTGCTCTATCCTGAGCCAATTATATTGTCTCTACCACCATTAGCCCAGTCACTGAGTCAATTCATCTCATCTAGGGCCTTCCTCTCTTGTGCTGTCTTTCCACTCTCCCAAGCATAATGTCCCTCTCCAAGGACTGGTCCCTCCTTGCAACATTCCCAAAGTATGTCAGTTGACGTTCAGAATCCTTGCCTTCAAGGACCAGCCTGGTTTCACTCTCACCATGACAAATCTGTTTGTTCTCTTAATATTCAATACTCTTCTCCAGCATGACAGCTCAAAGGCATCAATTGTCCTTCTGTCATCCCTAGTCATTGTCCAGCTTTCTGATGCATAGCACATAATTGTGAAAATCATAGCCTGGATCAGCTGTACCTTAGTCTCCAAACTGACATTGTTGCTCTTCAGGACTTGAAAGCAAACTTTTCCCAACTCATCTTTTGATTTCCTGGCTGCTGGTACCAAGAGTGTTGATTATGGAGCCAAGCAAACTAAAGCTGTTAACAATCTCAATCTCTTCAACACCTATCATAATACTGCCAATCAGCCCAGTGATGAGAATCTTTGTTTTTTTTTGATGTTGAGCTTCAATATATATTAAAGGCTTCAGTCCTTTACCTTCTGCAGCAAGTGCTTCAGGTCCTCCCAAGTTTCAGCAAGCAAAGTTGTGTCATCTGCATAACACAAGTTGTTGATGAGTTTTCCTCTAATCCTGATGCCACATTCCTCCTCATAAAGTCCAGCCTTCTAGATGATCTGTTCTGCATACAAACTGAAAAGGTATGAAGATAGGATGCATCCCTGAGGTATGCCTTTCCTGATTTTGAACCATGCAGTGTTTCATTGCTATGTTCTGATGACTGCTTCCTGGTCCAACTATAGGTTTCACATGAGCACTTATAAATGTTCTGAGGTTCCCATTCTTCTCAAGGTTAGCCATGATCTGTTGTTGCAGTCAGTTGCCTTTGCACATTTAATGAAACACAAACAGACATTCCTCTGGTACTCTCTGCCTTCTACCAAGATCCACCTAGCATTGGCTAGAATGTCCCTAGTGCATTGGCCCTTTCTAAACCCAGCTTGCACATCAGGCAGTTCTCTGTTGATGTACTTTTAACAGTGGTTTTTGCATAATCTCCTTCAGGATCTTGCTTGCATGTGATATTAGTGATATTGTTCGATAATTTCCATACATCTTTTTTTTTTTTTACAATGAGAATAACTATGGATCTCTTCCAGTCAGTTAGCCAGGTACCCCAGTTTTCTTGGCACAACCTGATGAGTGCATCCAGGACTCGATCTGATTGTTGAAATATGTCAGTTGGTATGCCATCAATTCCCAGGACCTTGTTTTTAGCCAATTCCTTCGGAGCAGCTTGACTTCTTTCATCACCATTGCTGATCATATGTTGTTTCATGACATTTTTCTTTTTCTTTTTATTCTTTGTATTCTGTATTCTTTTTAGCAGACTGATTATGTTGGACTCCTTCCACACATAGAGCTGCTGTGACTTAGAATCAACTCTGCAGCAACTGGTTTTATTGTTTTGTTTTTTCTGTTTTGTTTTCCATCATGAAGCCATTATCATTACTAGAGTAAATTAATTTTGTGAACATGAGTTTGTGTTCTGTGTCTGTAAAATGATCAGATGCAGCATTTGGGTAGCTGAGTTGATATCTACCACCTTCATAAAGGAGAACTGCCCCCATCAATAATATCCATAGCATAAAGGTCAAACATGTCACTGTCACTCCCCATGTTCCTACACCTTTTTCCACCAATCATTGGGTCTAATGTTTATTGCAAGACTCACAAATTTCACTCAGTTGTGGGATTTATTAGGTAAGAAGGTTGGAGAGTAGAGGAGGCAAAAAATATCACACAATGCAAGCCCAGATTTAGGTCAGCAGTCCCAAGCCAGATTAAGAGCAAGACACAAGTCTTCAGTTAGTGAAAGTTCAGGTTCAATTCAACAGCATGAATAAACCTCTAGTTTCATTAATTAGTTCTAACAAACTTTATCTCATAGCAGTTATAAGTCAGCTTTTCCTTCATTCATCCAGTAAGCAAAACTTTTAATTGTAGCGTTTATCTCAGAGCATTTACATGACAGCTTTTCCTTCAATCATCCAGCAAGCAAAATCTTTAACTGTGGTCTCTATCTCCAGGATTCCTCTGGTTATACCTTGCCACAGTCTCTTAACAGCAATGCCACAGTCTTTTCCCAATCTCTCCAATGTAAAAAGTGTTTCTCTTATATTGGTCCTACAGATGTTGATGATTTGCAAGACTATGTGTCTGCAGTGAAGGTTGCTGAAAATCATGCTCCCTGATGGGGGCTAATAAAATTACTAGAAAAGCCAATTTTCAAGGGTTCTAATACCCCAGTGTCCACAAGGCTTCTGCCAGTACAAGTACTCACAAACTTATCTCCTACTTATTGTTATGACCCATTTTTCCTTTCCAAGTAACTCACTTTCCAGAAGAAACACAGCATTGAATTCATGTAAATGGCATTTCTTAGTCTTACATGCTGCCCTGGACGTGCTCACCAAGTTGTGCTAAGAAATCTGGAGAACAACCACTTGGCCAACTGACTGGAAGAGATCGATACTTGTTCCTATCCCAAAGAAAGGTGACCCAACAGAATGTGGAAACTACAGAACAATCTCACTGATTTCACATGTAACCAAGATTTTACTGAAGATTATCCAAAAATGACTGGAACAGCACATCAACAGAGAGCTACCAGAAGTCCAGGCTGGGTTTAGAAGGGGTCGTGGTACTAGAGATATTGTAGCTGACGTTAGATGGATCTTGGCTGAAAGCAGGGAATACCAGAGGAATGTCTATCTGTGCTTCATTGACTATGCAAAGGCATTTGACTGTGTAGATCATAACAAACTATGGCTGACTCTGAGAAGAATGGGAATCCCAGAACACTTGATCGTTCTAATGCGAAACTTATACTTGGACCAGGAGGCAGTCATCAGAACAGAGCAAGGGAACACTGCATGGTTCAAAATTGGGAAGGGCGTACGCCAGGGATGCATCCTATCTCCATACCTTTTTAACCTATATGCAGAACAGATTATCCGGGAGGCTGGGCTCTATGAGGAGAAATGTGGGGTCAAGTTATGCGGATGACACAACCCTGCTTGCTGAAACTGAAGAGGACCTGAAGCACCTGCTGCAGCGCATCAAGGACTGCAGCCTACAATATGGATTGAGGCTCAATGTCAAGAAGACAAAGATTCTCACCACTGGACCAATTGGCAGCATCAGGATGGATGGTGAAGAGATTGAGCTTGTACACAGCTTTAGTTTGCTTGGCTCCATAGTCAACAGTCTTGGCACCAGCAGCCAGGAAATTAAAAGGCACATTGCCATGGGAAAATCTGCTGTTAGGGACCTCTCCAAAGTGCTGAAGAGCAATGGTGTCTCTCTGGAGACTAAGGTGTGTCTGATACAGGCTATGGTCTTCGCAATCACTTGTTATGCATCAGAGAGTTGGACAATGACCAAGGAGGATAGAAGGAGAATTGATGCCTTTGAGCTGTGGTGCTGGAGAAGAGTATTGAGAATACCATGGACTGCTAGGAAAACAAACAGATTTGTCCTGAAGAGGGTTAAACTGGGTGGCTCCTTGGAGGCAAGGATTCTGAGGCTCCGTCTAACATACTTTGGACATGTTGCCAGCAGAGACCGGTCCTTGGAGAGGGAAATCATGCTTGGGAGGGTGGAGGGACAGCGCAGGAGGGGAAGACCCTCTATGAGATGGATTGATTCGGTGACTGGGGTAATCGGGATGGGTGTGTCAGAGGCAGTGCGCTTGACGCAGGATAGAGCAGGGTTTAGGGCTGTTGTGCATAGGGTCGCTATGAGTCATAAATGACTCAACGGCACATAACAACAACAAAAACAATATCCAAAAACTTCTCCAACAGGGTAAAAAGGGAAGACACAGACTGGGGAAAAATATTTGGTAATGACATGTCAGATAAGGGACTTATATCTAGAATTTATAAAATACTCAAGCACCACAATAGGATAATGGTAAATAACCCAATTGAAAAATGGGCACAAGATATGAACAGACACTTCACCAAAGAAGACATTCAGATAGCAAACAAATACATGAAGAAATGTTCAAAATCCCTAGCTCAAAGAGAGATGCAAATCAAAACAACTATGAGATATCATCTCACCCCAGTCAGAATAGCAAAATTTAACAGAACAGCAAACATCAAATGCTGATGAGGTTGTGGAAAAAACTGGAACCCTTACTCACTGTTGGTGGGAGTGTCAAGTGGTGCAACCACTGTGGAAGGCTGTATGGCACTTTCTCAAAAAGTTGCAAATAGAAATACCATTTGACTCAGCAATTCCACTACTGGGAATATACCCCAAAGAAACCATAACCACCACCCAAGCAACATATGCCCACCCATGTTTATTGTGGCTTTGTTCACATAGCAAAGATTTGGAAACAACCCAGTGCCCATCAACAAATGAATGGATAGAGAAGCTGTGGTATATTCACACTGTGGAATACTATGCTGCATTGAAAAATAAGGAACTCATGAAATATTCAAAATGAGTGACCCTGGTGGACATTATGCTGAAATATCTCAGACATAAAAGGACAAATACTGCATAGTGCCACTGTTGTAAAACGGGACTGACATCGGGGTTGAGGGGAGACTTAGAAAGATGGGATAAATTATGTATACTGCATTGAAACAGATGAGGGAGAGAACTGTTTAAAAGAGATATATGATTAGGTATTATTGCCATGACAGGAGTCCAAAATGAAGGCTGCATAGTGGAGTGGACTTGGGGGAGGGATTATATAACAATGAAAGAATTTTTCTTTTACGTTTCAAAGAGAAGAGCAAATTGGGGAAGAGAGGTGGGCAGGGAGAAAAGTACAACAATGAATGAATGGAAATTAAAAGTTTCTGTAAACTTTCATTAAAATTATTAAAAAAAAAAAAATCCCAGGCATTCTGGTGGCATAGTGGCAAGAAGCTGCACTGCAATCCCAGAGGTAAACGATTCGAATCCACCAGATACTGTGCTAGAGGAGGAGGGGCAATCTCCTCCTGTACCAGTCAGATCCAATTTGAGGGTACACACATAAAAAATAATAAAATAAAATTTAAAAAACTTTTTAAAACCAAGATAAGAAAGTACACCAAAAAGCCACATGCCTTTTTCAATAAGACAAAGATACACATCTTTCTGGTATTCTCTACTTCCAACTGAGATCCATTTAACATCTGTAATATCCCTCATTCCTCTTCTGAGCGCAGCTATAACTTCTGATAGTTCCCAGATAATAGTCTGATACAACCATTTTGAAATTATCTCCAGCAAGATTTTACTTAGCGAGTTTATAAGCATAGATATTGTAGGTTCAGTTCATATAAAGACTATCACAAGAAAATAAATATTTCAATAAAGTCACTTTTTTTATTCTTCAGAGCATAGAAAAGTTATGCTTACTATAATCTGTTAAGAGTGCTATGAAAACATTTTAAATATTGAGAGACTTCACCAAAAATGTGACATAAAATATGAAGTGAATATATGCTACTAGAAAAAATGGTACCAGTAGACTTGATCAACACATGGTTGATATAAACCTTGAATTTGTAAAACAAAACAAAACAAAAACTCACAGCACCTATGAGCAAATGAAACAAAGTATGCCCATACTCTTATCATTCATTTTGGTTTTTCTATTGACTTGATCTACCCTATTTTAAACTGTGAAGCTAAAATACACACTGAAATGTCAATAGGTGTATAAAGAAGCTCTGTGGACTAGTTCATAGGGAGTTGCATTGCTAACCTAAAGGTCACACCCCTCTGGTAGCTCAACCCATCACCTGCTCCAAAGGAAGGAAATGGATCGTCACCTCCCATATGATTTGCAGCCTCTGAAAACTCACTGGAGGGTCAGCTAGAAGTCAGTTCTGACTCAATAGCAATAAGAGAGAGATATGCATGTATGTGTGTGTGTACGTGTGTGTGTGTGGTATGGAGTAGTGTGTATATATATTTTGATCAGGGAGCTCTGGTGGCCAAGAAGCTGTGCTGCAATCCTGCAAACATGTCGTATGAATCCACCAGCTCCCCCATGAAAGAAGAAAGGAAAATCTGCAAATGTCCACTGTTGTGATTAATTGCCTCTGAAAACTGACTGGAGAGTCAGCTACGGGTCGGTTCCGACTCAAGGGTACACAACAACAACAATACATATTTTGTTATTATGTGCAGTCAAGTCAAAATCAACACATAACTGACTTTCCAGCCAGTTTACAGAGGCAATAAATGGCACAGGAGGAAATTGCTCATCTTTGTCCCATGGAGGAACTGGTAGATTTGAACCCCATGCCTTTGGGTTGTTGTACAATTGCTTGTGGGTGGGCGGGTGGGTGGGTGGGTGTGGGTGTGTCTGTGTGTGTATGTGTGTGTGTGTGTGTGTGTGTGAGAGAGAGAGAGAGAGAGAGAGAGAGAGAATGTGTGTGTGTGTATTTGTTGTTGTTGTTAAGTGTAGAGTCTATATTGTCGTTCTGTACCTAGAGTCAAAACCAACCCATAACTGACCCTCTCGTGGGTTTTCAGAAGCAGTTAATCACACAAGAGGAGATTACCCATCCGTCTCCCTTAGAGCAGCTGGTGCCTCAACTGCATGCCTTCAGTATTGCAGTGCAGCTTCTTGCCACTAGACACACAGACTCACACACACACACACACACATTATCCTGAATATATATCATTGTAGTGGACATTGTGATGGTGGTATATTCCACCATCTTCAAAACCAAAAACCCTACTGTAAATATTGCCTGCTGACTGGTCCCCGCTGACTCTCCCCAGGCATTGCCTTCAGTCAAAGTGTCTGACTTAAAGTTACAGCCAAGACTTTGAAACAGTTCATTCCAATTTTACCCCAAACTGAGAATTTTCATTTTCACCCCAGACAGCACTGAATTAGAATTCATGCTTTCTAAAAATTCCCAGATGATTCTTATAGACCCCTTGGTAATTCTTATATAAATATCCGTATTCCCTGAGTGTCTTGTTAAACAATCTGATTTTTATATCATATATCTGGAGTGAAAAGACCCATCCCCCTTGCCTCTGTTCAGGGCATCTCCAGTGGAACATCTGAACTCCAGAGCTGAGACTCATGCTGGAACTTCTCCTTCGGCAAAGATTCACCTAAGAGATTCATTCTGAGAAGCTCAACCCAATCACTTATTTTTCACTTTATTCTGGTGGTTTAGATAGCCCATCCTTGTTTGTAAATAAACCAGAAATATCTTTCTGGCCTACAAAAATACCAGAAGCAGAGGTTTTTGTGTTTTGTTCTTTTTTTTAGAAGCAGAGTTTTTAAATGGTTGCTGAATAAAGTTACCCCAGTATCTCAGAACAGAGACAGAGTTTTGAATCACTAAGCTACTGGAAGTCCAAAGGCATCTTGGGGTAACAAGTGACGCTCATGAAACAAAGGCCTGTCAATCTAGGCTCAATGTCATTTTAAAAAACTTATTTATATCTGTGTATGCCATTTATTTCTGCATAGATAATGACTCCTGAATTCTAAACATCAGAGAGTCTGTTGGTATTATTGATTTAATAATAGCATTTCAGAAGGGTGGGGATAAGATGAAATAATTTCACTTCATTAAATGAACCATATTAAATGAGTAAACACATGTAAAGTATTTCTAAGAGTCACTCACTTGCTCACTGCCATCAAGTTGGTCTCAACTCAGAGCACTCCTCCATCTAGTTTTCAACACTGAACATCCTTCTCCCATGGAACTACTGGTGGATTTGGGCCCTTGAGATGCACAGCCGTTGGGTTAGCAAAACAACGAGATACAGACTATGCCACCAGAGCTCCCCATTTATGTCAGGGCCCTATCAAGAGTACTGAAGAGCAACGATGTCAGCTGGGAGACTAAGGTGTGTTTGATACACTCTTCCTAATTACAGTCTTCCTAATTACTTGCTACACATCAGAGAGCTGGGCAATAATTAAGAATGATGGAAGGATCAATGCCTTTGAGTTGTGGTGCTGGAAAAGGGTAGACTGCTAGGAGAACAAACAGGTCTGCCCTGGAGAGGGTGAAACCAAGCTGCTCCCTGGAGGTAAAGATTTTGAAGCTCTATCTCACATACTTTAGGCATGTGGCCAGGAGTGACCAGTCCTTGGAGAAGGACATCATGCTTGGAAGGGTGGAGAGACAGCACAAGAGAGAAAGACCCAGGATGAAATGGATTGACTAAGTAACTGGAGAAATGGGATTAGGTCTGTTGGAAACAATGAGATTGGCTCAGAAAAGGGCAGGGTTTAGTGCTAATGTTGCTACGAATCACAGGCAACTTGATGGCACATAACAACAACAACAATATAAAGTAAGTAAAAGAGGGATCTTAGCTATATCTATTGTATTAAAATATTTAAAAATAATGTCTTAGAATTGGACAAAATACAGTCAGTTGTTAATCAATATTATAAAGGATTTTTAGGATTGATTTTTTGAAAGTTAGGTTCTTCATCCCAGGGATGCTTTCTTTTTCTCTTCCTCTACTAGTTTATTTACAAAATTGGAATGCAAATTTGAACAAATTCTTTCCATTTCCCTCACCTCCCCCCAAAAAATTGTACAACCCAATGATTAATCCCCCCTTCCCCCTGCACATCCACATCCCTCTGCTTCTACTCTCTCCCACCCCTCCTGGATCCTTATACTCACTCTACAATAATGGTCTTATATAATATTTATCCTTGTGGGAGTGAGTTAGTTCACTTAGCATAACACTGTCCAGTCCCTTCCAAGTTAGATAATAATTAACAAAATTATTGCTCCTGCGTGCTGCATAGTATTCCATTGTGTGAATGTACCATATTTCTCAATCCATTCGTTTGTGGTTGGACATTTTGTCTTTCTATGTTCTTGCGATGGTGAATAATGCTGCTATGAACTGTGGTCCTTGATTTTAAGATTGAAAGCAAAGTAATTCCATTTTGCTGATCTTCTTATCCTATCGGAATATGTCCATGTGTTCCAGGAAATAGTAAATGATCTGATTATTGTTTACCCCTGGAAATGGTTTTATGACCTACACCAGGAGATAAAACAAAGAGTGCTGAAAAAATTGAAAATGGCCCCAAGCCCTTCAAACTGCCAACATAGAGTGGATAAATACCTTTTTTGCCCCTGATGCCAATTGAACCTCAGCTTTCACCAAAGCATATATTTTAAGTAAAGCATATTTGTTAGTGTTGCTTCTGGACCTTTCATTGTTCATTAATGTCTTTGACATTCTAATACAGTAAATAGTAGGAAGTGAAAGAGCAAGGAAGGAAGGGAGAAGGAAGGAAAGAAATACTAAAGAGTTGAGAGAGAGAGAATAAATGGATGGATAGATAGATAGATAGATAGATAGATAGATAGATAGATAGATAGATAGATGAAATCATCAAGTTTCATTAAAAGATAAAAGTCCTGTGACGGATCTGTTGTAACAGGCTATGATGGGCCTTCAACTTGACAAGGACACTGTGGATTCTAGGAGACTATGTCTCAACCTTTTTTCCAAAAGATGATCATGCAGAGGGGCAATCTCTTTCCATGCGATTAACTGCCTCAGAAAACCCACTGGAGGTTAAGCTGTGGGTCAGTTCCAACTCTACAGTACACAGCAACAACAAGATTTATAAAACTTATGACCTGATCCTCTGTCTTCTCATTCACAGCCACATTTTTCCAAATCAATAGCCTGTTTCATTATTTCCACTTTCTCAGCCCACTCTCCTGCAGCTACAGCAACTCTGACCAAATTCATACAGGTCTATCCTTTACCTAAGCCCCACCACCTGGTCCCCAGATCCATATACCCAACTGCCTACTTCTTTCTTGGATTCTTCCTTGGATGTCTCAAAAATATCTCATGCTCAACATGTCCAGAAAGGAATTTATAACCTTCCCCTGAATTTCTCCTTCTGGATTTTCTATTGTTATGCACAGAATTGTAAACACTGTCAGGCTGTATGTACATAGCTAGTCAGTCTTGTAAATGTGTCCTAAATTCTAACCCATCCTTGGCTATAATCCCAATTGGGAATGTGTTTCACTTATGTGAATTAGATCATATTAGGGTATGAGTTAAGGCAATCTCTTTTGAGATACAAAAAAAGACTTAAAAAGAGACACTTGGATGTGAGAAGAGAGGCCAAGTCTCATGAAGATCACCCAGAAGCAGCAGGGCCTTCTAGTGCCGACTCTCCCCTAGAACAAAACTCAAACTCATGGCCCTTGAGTGAGAACCAACTCATAACTGACCCTCCATTGGGTTTTCAGAGGTTGTTAATCACATAGGAGATTACCCATCTTGCTCCCACAGAGCAGCTGATGGATTCAAACTTCCAGAAATTGCCACTTTTGTGTTAGCAGTGCAGCTCCCTACAGACTAGGACTCTAGAAGCCCTGGAACAAGCACCCTGAATTCAGACTTTCTAACCTCCTAAGAACAACTGCTCTGGTGGCCAAGTGGATAGGGGCCTGTGCTGTCAACCCAAAGCCTAGTGGTTTGAATCTACCAGTTGTTCTGAGGAAGAAAGATAGGCAATCTCCTCCAGTGCAATTTACAGTCTCTGAAAACCCATTGAGAATCAGTTGACAACAACGAGAAAGAGCACCTCCTAAACGATGAGAAAAATGTCTGTTTTTCTTAAAGCAATCTAGTTGGGAGTGTATAATTTGAAAATACATGAATATACAGAAGAAAGATGTGTCATCACGATTGTATAGCAGTGTAATATAGAGACAACCTTGCTTGCTGAAAGTGAAAGGGTTGAAACATTTGCTGCAGATCAAAGACTGCAGCCTTCAATATGGGTTGCATCTCAATATCAAGAAAACAAAACTCTCCCCCACTGGACCAACAGGCAACATTGTGACAGGTAAAAATTGAAGTCAATTATTTCATTTACTTAAACCTACAATCAACACTCAGGGGAAGAGCAGTCAAGAAATCAAAAGTGTTACACTGGACAAATCTGCTATCAAGGATCTCTTCAAAGCACTAAAGAGCAAGGAAGTCAGTTTAAAGACTAAGGTGTGTCTGATCCAAACCCTGATGTTTTCAGTTCCTATGCGTCTGAAAGTTGGACACAGCAGGAATATGGATGGCAGAATAAAAATTAATGAAAGGAAAAAAAATTGATGACTTTGAGTTGTAATATTGGAGAAGAGTATCAAATATGCCATGAACTGCCAAAAGAACAAACAAGACTGTCTTGGAAAAAGTGTAACCAAGGTGCTCCTTATATGTGAAGATGGTGAAACTTGGTCTCACATATTTTGAGTATGATGTAAGGCCAGTCTTGGAAAAAGACATCATAGTGAGATAGGTGGATGGTCAGAGAAAAAGAAGATGACTGTCTGCAGGATGGATTGACACAGTGACTGTAACAGTGGACTTGAGCATAACAGAGAATGTGAGGATGGTTCAGGAAAGGGCAGGGTTTATATCTGTTGTTCATAGGGTCACTATGAACTGTAGCTGACTCAACGGCACCTAACAACAACACACCCACTAGTGGTTTCTTTTTTTTTTCTCATTAAACTGATTTTAATGGGTCTCGAAATTCTGTGACAAATTTTTGGTCAGGTTGTTTCTATTTAAAAACTACCGATTTTAAAAACTAGAAACTTAAAACTGCCACACAAAAAAGAAAATAGATGGTCCACAAAACATTCCTTTCCTTCTGAAGGTTTTACGATGTATTGTTACCATTAACCAGTCTTTTACTATTAAACTTAAATGACCAATTGAGACAATCAGTTCAGAGACAATTCTTCCACCATTGATTAAGATTGGGTGGCAGGTGTTATGGGTAAGATTCATTTAGCTTTCTTAAAAGACTTAGTAAGCTTTTTTTCCTGTGAGCGGCTTCAGGTAATCGGCCAACATGGTTCGCTACTCGCTTGACCCGGAAAACCCCACAAAATCATGCAAATCAAGAGGCTCAAATCTCCGGGTCCATTTTAAGAACACCCGAGAAACTGCCCAGGCCATCAAGGGTATGCATATCCGGAAAGCCACCAAGTATCTGAAAGATGTAA
>NW_006400302.1:103833-124876 GCF_000299155.1 Elephantulus edwardii
GCCGCACATACAGAGCTCATGGTCGGATTAACCCCTACATGAGCTCCCCCTGCCATATTGAGATGATCCTTACTGAAAAGGAACAGATTGTTCCTAAACCAGAAGAGGAGGTTGCCCAGAAGAAAAAGATCTCCCAGAAGAAACTGAAGAAACAAAAACTTATGGCTCGAGAATAAATAAATCATTAAATAAAATTTAAAAAATAAAAGACTTAGTGACCTTGCCAGCTCAAGTAGACTTCAAGTCCACTGCTTTGATGAAACCCACAGCAACAGTTGGCCTCATATCTCAGACAGCAAAACTACCCAGAAGAGGGTAGTCAGAGAATCTCTCCGCACACATGGGCTTGCCAGGAACCATACCAACAATGGCAACATCACCAGACTTCAGGAATTTGGGGCCATCTTCCAGCTTCTTACTAGAACGCTAATCAATCTTCTCTTTGAGCTCGGCAAACTTGCAAACAATGTGGGCTGTGTGACAGTAAAGCACAGGTGCAGAGCCAGCCCTGATTTGGCCAGGATGATTTAAGAGGATCACCTGAGCAGTGAAGCCAGCTGCTTCCATGGGTGGGTCATTTTTGCTGTCACCAGCCACGTTGCCACATCAAACATCTTTCACAGAGACACTCTTAACGTTGAAGCCCATATTGTCACCAGGCAGAGCTTCACTCAAAGCTTCATGGTGCATTTCAACAGACTTTTCTTCAGTGGTAACGTTGACTGGGGCAAATGTGACCACCATGCCAGGCTTGAGAACACCAGTCTCCACTCTGCCCACAGGGACAGTACCAATACCACCAATCTTGTAGACATCCTGGAGAGGCAGATGCAGGGGCTTATCAGTTGGATGAGTTGGTGGCAGGATACAATCCAAAGCTTCAAGCAGTGTGGTCCCACAGACACTGCCATCCGTCCGGGTGAATTTCCATCTGTTGAACCAAGGCATGTTAGCACTTGGCTCCAGCATCTTGTCACCATTCCAACCAGAAATTGGCACAAAGGCTACTGTGTCAGGGTTGTAGCCGATTTTCTTGATGTAGGTGCTAACTTCCTTAATGATTTCCTCATAACTCTCCTGGCTGTAGGGTGGCTCAGTGGGATCCACTTTGTTAACACCAGCAATCAGTTGCTCACACCCAGTGTGTAAGCCAAAAAAGGTATGCTCATGGGTCTGCCCATTCTTTGAGATACCAGCCTCAAATTCACCAACACCAGCAGCAACAATCAGGACAGCACAGTCAGCCTGTGATGTTCCTGTAATCATGTTTTTTATAAAGTCTCTGTGTCCTGGGGTTAGGGTCACATAGTACTTGCTGGTCTCAAATGATGGTCACATAATACTTGCTGGTCTCAAATTTCCACAGGGAGATATCAATGGTGATGCCACACTCACATTCAACTTTCAGTTTATCCAAGACCCAGGCGTATTTGAAGGAGCCCTTTCCCATCTCTGCAGCTTCCTTCTCAAATTTCTCAATAGTCCTCTTATCGATCTCACCACATTTGTAGATCAGGTGGCCGGTCATGGTGGACTTGCCTGAATCTACATGTCCAATGACAACAATGTTGGTATGGGTCTTCTCTTTTCCATTTTTGCTAAGGTTTTGCAATGGTATTCACCAACACCTGTACTCTGGCGACAAACCCGCTGCAAAAAAAGCCACTTGGTGATTTCTTAAAGCTCTTGGATTAGTAAATGATGACACCGAACAGATAGAGGGTCAGAGAAAATGAGAGGATCCTTAACAAGATGGACTGTAACAGTAGACTAGAGCATTGTAGAGATTATTAGAATGGCATAGGATAGGGCATGGTTCGTATCTGTTATTCAGAGAGTTACTGTTAGGCACAGCGACTGCAACAAAATCTATATGGATCCAGTTCTCTACAGCCAAAAACTCTGCTTATCTTTAACTCTTCCCCTTCCCTCTCATCTCTTATTTTCTGCAAATTACCAAGTCTGGTTGATTCTGCCTTTTTATACCCATTATACTGATCCTAAGTGCCCAGACCTCATTCCAGCCTGTCTCAGTTTTACCTGCATTATTGAAACAGCCTCCTAACTGGTTTCCCTGGATCCATTCTCCACCCTGCAGACAGAGTAATAGTTGTAAAATGCAAGCCTGATCATGTTACTACCTTCAGTGGTTTTCCTTTACCTCCAGGCTGTTTCCAAATGTTTTAGTTGGCATATTTTTTCCGAGGTCCTTTATCATCTAGCCCCTGCCTGCTTTTCTAGGCTCCCCACTCATCATTCTTCTTACAAAAGCCACAAAACCTCCCCACTCATCATTCTTCTTACAAAAGCCACAAAACTCAACTCTGGGAGAGGCAACTTTCTTAACCTGCATGAATGATGACTGCTGGAATCCATAGCCAATGTAGCTAACTATGTGGTCTAGCCCCAGTCACACATTAAAGGCAAGTCTCTTACAATTAGATGGTGTTCACTTATCATTATAGAACATTTTGATCGAAGATTGTAGAGAAGTGGCTTCAACAAAAAAGGGAAAAAGCAAAAGGGAATTTCAAATTTTCATGGAACCTAGGTTTCCTAGAGCTGTGGAGGTTAGATGAACCCCTGAAACTACTACCCTACAATAATCTTTAAACCATAAGCCAAAAATATTCCCTAAGTCTTCTTAAAACCAAACAATAGTTTAGCTAATAAAAATGTCTTCCTCAGACATTCAGATGGCCAACAAGTACATGAAGAAATATTCAAAATCCCTAGCTCTAAGAGAGATGCAAATCAAAACAACTATGAGATATCTCACCCCAGTCAGAATAGCAAAATTTAACAGAACAGCAAGCAACAAATGCTGGCAAGGTTGTGGGAAAACTGGAACCCTTATTCATTGTTGGTGGAAGTGTAAAATGGTGCACCCACTGTGGAAAGTGGTGTGGCTTTCTCAAAAAGTTGCAAATAGAGATACCATTTGACCCAGCAATTCCACTACTGGGAATATACTCTAAAGAGACCATAACAGCCATCCAAGTAGATATATGCACACCCATGTTTACCGCAGTTTTGTTCACAATAGCAAGGAGTTGGAAACAACCTAAGTGCCCACCAACAAAGGAACGGATAGAGAAGATGTGGTATATTCACACAATGGAATACTACACTGCATTGAAAAACAAGGAACTCATGCAATATTACTCAAAATGGGTGTCCCTGGAGGACATTATGCTGAGTGAAATATCTCAGTCACAAAAAGACAAATACTGCATAGTGCCACTGTTGTAGAATGGGACTGACATCAGGGTTGGGGTAAGACTGAGAAAAACTGGATAAATTATGTATACTGCATTGAAACAGATGAGGAAGAGAACAGTTTAAAAGTGATATATGATAGGGTGTTATGGTTATCACAAGAGTCCAGAATGAAGGTTGCACAGTGGAGTGCACTCGGGAAAGGGGGTGGGGGAGTGCGGGGATTGTATACCAATGAAGGAGTTTTGCTTTTTGAAGAGAGGAGCAAATTGGGGAGTGGCGGTGGGGGGCAGGGAGAAAAGTGCAACAATGAATGGAAATAAAAAATCTCTGTAAATGTTCATGAAAATTAATAAAATAAAATTTTAAAAAACGTCTTCCTCAAACACTGGGCTCATTTAAGCTCTATATGGGATCATCTATATGATATCATTTATAAGCATGCGAAAACTATGTAATAAACAAAGAAAACCAAAGAATAATTGGTACTTTTGAATTGTGATGTTGGGGAAGGAAAGTATTGAATATACTATGGACTAGCAAAAGAACAAGCAAGTCTGCCCGGGAGAAGGTGCAACCAGGCTGCTTCTGAGAAGCAAGGATGGTGAAACTTTGCCCCATATGCTTTGGGCAAAGTTCATGGAAATTTCATGAGAAAAAATATTAAACTGGGGCAAGTAGAGAGTCAGCGAGATGAATTAACACAGTGACTGCAACAGTGATCTGGGCACAGCAGAGACTGGGAGAATGGTGCCGTTAAGGGCAAGGTTTCTATCTGTAGTTCATGGGGTTACTCTACATTGTAGCTGACTTGACAGCACTTAACACAACATATAGGAGTAAATTGACAGCAGCAACTTAAAAGTTTAGATAAGAACCTTGGCAGGACACTGAATTTTTGTTAACAGAGGAAGAATAATTTCATAAGGAGACTGAGAATGGTTACACAGCTTGAAAACTGTCATCAGTGTCATTCAAGTTCAAATGACATGTGTTTTCTCCTGAATATTCTCAGCAACAATAAAAGTAATTTTTTTTAAATAAAACACTACAGGTCACCTGATGCCGCATGTTTCCTTTCACTCAGTCTATTGCTGTTTCCTGTCACCATTCCCTGG
The DNA here is from genome assembly GCF_000299155.1 of Elephantulus edwardii. Taxonomy (NCBI): domain Eukaryota; kingdom Metazoa; phylum Chordata; class Mammalia; order Macroscelidea; family Macroscelididae; genus Elephantulus; species Elephantulus edwardii. Next base: position 108,171 of record NW_006400302.1, read on the forward strand.
TTAATCCCATTTGTCCTTCAGATCTCGGTTTAGAAATCATTTATCTCAGGCAGCTCTCTCTTACTTACTCCACCTCCCACGTTTGGATTAGGAGTTTCCCTACAGTTTACATTTAGTGCCCTCTGCTTAACCCCTATTATTGTACTTATCCCTTGATCCTATAATTGCGTGTTTACTTTCCTGTCTCCTCCTTTAGGTCAGGGACTGTGTTTTATTCACCTTTGTGTCTGTAGTTCATTTTATAGTATCTGCTTTATGGTAAATGTAAACATTTTTTAACATAACTGAACAAATAATTTAAACTAAACTCTTGTCCAATGCAAAGCTGGAAGATTAGCATAATAGGATGAAAGGCACTCAAAACACACAGTCACCACAACAGCGAACTTGAATATACCCATTATCATAAAGATGGCAAAGGATTGTGACTCCTACATGGAGTCAGTCTGAGTTGGATACAACATAATAGCAATGAACAACAATTCTTGTTTATCCCCAATCAAGGTTAAGAATGTCTATACCCAGTACCTTACAAAACATATGACAAAATGCTTATGAAAAATGTCCTAAGGAAAAAAGAAAAAGAAAAATGTCCTAAGAAAGAGGTAGAGGGAGAGAAAGAGAAAAATTGATATGGTATTATCTTGAGGAGGAATGGTATGATTCTAGACTCAAAGGCATGAAGAGTACTTTTCTGCCTATATGAATAAGATGTTTAATGCCTGTGCTACTGAAAAAAGCACAGATTCTTGAACTAGAATGAGTAACCAGAATGCTTCAAAAGAGGGCAGTTAGAAAATTATGGATGTAGCAGTAAAGTCATGGCATATGTTTATTAACTCGTTACACATTCTATCTCTGTAAATGCTTATTGCTTCTTTCTTTAACACAAAGTTGATTCAAATGGAATGCGGAGGGATTGGAAAGCCATGGAATAAAGAAGGTTGTTTTCCTGGAGTATTGATTTTACCTGATAATCCAAAATTCAAGTCATTCAGTTGGTTAGTAATGTAAAACAGTCATTTTCAGACTCGAATAAAGAAATAGCTGGATTCTGTAGTGCACTGTAAAAATTTACATGCATATTTAAACGATCGGTAGTTCAAAACTTTTGTGTTTGCAATGAATTACTCCATACTATTGCTTTCCACTTCTTGCCCAAAATTCTAAACTGAAAATCTCCAGGTATAAGTAATGTGATGTCTTTAGAAAAAGCTTAGTAGATATTTCTTTTAGAAGTCTATCAAATGTCTATTTTGCTAAAACAAGAAACATTACTCAAGAATGCTCAACAAGTGTGGTTGGAACATATAGGTCAGGGGTCAAGTTTATATTTTATTACAGTAGAAGAATTGAAGCCTTTGAGCTGTGGTGTTGGAGAAGAGTACGGAATATCCCACGGGTTGCCAAAAGAGCATACGTATCTTCGAGAAAGTGCAATCAGGAACTCCTAGAGGTAATAGAAGCTGTAAAATGGAATCAATGCAATAGCAGTGGGTTTGGTTTTTCAATTTGGAAACAGATTTCCTGGACCATCTACCTAGACCATCTTAATTTGGAAGCTCTGCAAAAACCAGTCTGCTATGAGTCACTCTGTAGGTATTTAAAATATCAACGACATAACTTCTATAATTACAGCAACAGTCTGATAAGAACTTGTTGTTGTGTGCCCTTGAGTCAGAACCAACCCATAGCTGACTCTTCAAAGGGTTTTCAGAGGGAGTTAATCACACAGGAGGAGACTGTCCATCCTTCTTCCATTGAGCATCTGGTGGATTTGAATCACATGGCTTCAGGATTGCAGTACAGCATCTTGCCTCTAGGTACTTATAAAGGATTGTTGTTGTTGTTGTTGTTATGTACCATCAAGTCAGAATCAACTCATAGCTAACCCTTCAACAGGTTTTCAGAGACAGTAAATCACTCAGGAGAAAATCATCTTTCTCCTGCAGAGAAGCTGATGGTTTTAACTATACTTTTGGTTGTGTAGTCCAGCTTCTTACCACTAAGCCACTATAGCTCCCCTATAAAGGATTATATTATATATTAGAAATTTTCAAGTTTGTAACCTCAGGATTGTTTTTCTTCCCTCCTTAAGTGCATCGTAATCAAAATAATGGAAACTGGATTTGGAAACTGCACTGTTCAGAACTTGTCACTTCCCAGGGCCTTTGTCTCTTCAGGTGGGAATAATTCCCTCCCAACCAGCCCCAGAAGAGGAGACAGGTATGTGACCGTTAGTAACTAACTGGATTTGGGGGCTGCATTGTTGGGAACCTTGTCACTTCCCTTGGTCTTTGTCTGCTTAGGCAGATGTAGCTCCCTCTCAACTAACTTCAGTGGGAGAGGAGACAGTTTTGTGGGTTGACCATTAGAAGCTACTGAGACTTGGGAACTGCACTGTTGAGACTTTCTTGGGGCTTTTTCCTGAGAAATATGTTCCGGGCAGCATTCCTGGGACCTTGCCTACCCCTGGAAGAAAACATCCTTCCACCCATCAAACTATAGGATAGGGCAGAGAAATGGGCTCACCATAACTGGGCAAAGGGTAAAAACTCCACTCTGTGACACTCAAAGGACAACCAGAAGAGAAGAGAAGCTTGTCACATTAAACAGGGAACAAAGCCACCTGTAGATGACCAACAGGAAAGACTACTACTGGGAAACTTACTTTGGGCAACACATAAAAGTCTATAACTTATCAATAGCATCATGGAGATAAGGAACTATCAACAACCTGCTCAGATGCAACAGAAACTGCCTAATACATACCAAGAAGAACATCATATAATGTCAAGGAGGCAACAGGCAGCTTCAAACATCATGAAAAAACCAAACAAGCCCTCTAAAAAAAGCACTAGATTTCAGACTCAATGAATACTCCAGATACAAGAAGACAAAAGAAATACATTTATATGGAGTTACACAAATTGCTACTGAAGAAGTTAGAATTTGTGAAAGAATTGAAACCATAAATAAGGAGATAAAAGAATTTTTTTAAATCATCACAAGATAGAAAGGGTGTAACCAAGACAGTCCTAGAAATAACAAAAATGTGTGAAAATGCAATCACAATATCAAGACCAAAATGGCAAAATATTTCAACATGGTGGAAGGTCAAAAAGCAGAACAGAAAAGATGTAACATTTAGTCAGCAAGCTAGAAAACAAGAACCTCAACAAGAACGTGCTAGAAGAAAAAAACAGAGAGGACGGAAGAAAACATTTTAATCATGTGGAATGACATCAAATGGAACAACACAAGTGACTGGAATTCCAGAACAGGAGTTGTTCTATAAAACAAGCATAACCTTAATAACAAAACCAGGCAAAAATGTTACCAAAAAAGAAAACTACAGTCCAATATCTTTCAAGAACATAGACACATAAATCCTGGCCAATAGAATCTGACAGTATATTTAAAAAATAATTCATCATGACCAAGTGGGCTTAATAACAGGTATGCAAGAAGGTTCAGCATAAAAAAAGCAATCCATGAAATTCATCACATTAACAAAGAAAAGAACAAGAACCACATGTTCTATCAATTAATGCAGAAAAGGCCTTTGACAAGATCCAACATCCCTTCCAGATTAAAACATTCAACAAAATAGGAACAGAGGGGAATTTCCTCAATGTAGTGAAAATTACATAGGCAAAAACCAAGAGTCAACATCATTCTCAATGGAGAAACATTAAAGGCATTCTCCTTGCAAACTGAGACCAGACAGGGATGCCCACTATCACTGCTCCTATTCAAAATCTAGAGCGAGGGCTACATGGTCGAGCGGACCTGGGAGAGGGTTTGTAAAACAATGAAAGAATCCTTTCTTTTACTTTTCCATAATTTTTGACTCATGTACTTATAACTTGTTAGTCAAATTTGTGTCTTCTAGGTTGCAACACCCCCATGATACATCTTCAAGGATATGAACATGTACGGCCAAGCACAATCAATAAGAGTGCATCTAAATTCCAAAATCAATCTCCATAATAGTCTATGTGTTTCCTACTGCCAAAGGGGCCCTTTAGAGTAGTGAGAGAAGATCTTCACCCTGAAACCCACAGCGTCCCTTTTCAGCAGGAAGTAGCTAAGAGAATACGCCATCCCCTTTTCCTTATGAATCAGGGTGAAGTCTCTCTCAGGGAGGAGTGATAGGGAATGGCAAAGGACACACCGACAAAGGAGATTAATCAGAACTGACTTTGACAAGCACTGTGGCAATTGGACAATTAAAACAGACATTCGGATGGCAGGGAAGAAGAACAAACTGGGGAGGAGGATAGAGAGAATGGTGCAGCAATGAAGGAATGAAAACCCAAAATCCCTGTAAATGTTCATTAAAACTAATAAAATTTAATAATAATAAAAAAATCATATTGTAAGTACTTGCTAGGGGGAATACAAGAGAAGGAAATAAGAGGCATTCAAATTGGCAAAGAGGTGGTAAAACTGTCACTATATGTAGACAATATGATACTGTACACAGAAAACTCCAAAGACAACCAAAAACTGTAAGTACACTTCTTTAGTAGACTGGCATGATACAAGATCAATATGCAAATATCAGTGAGGTGGGGAAAGGGGTTTTTCCTTTTCATTTGGTGGCAGCCATCAGGGTGAGATACGATGGGCTCCTACAAGTGTATCCAGGAGTTGTAGCAGAAGAGCAGTCTGATGTTATGCACCTTCTCCTGCAATGTAGTGCCGGCAGTAATGCCAGCTCTTGGTGCTTCACTGGGCCCTACACTGCCAGACAGGGCACACAGACTGGGCTAGTACAGCCAAGTAAGGTTATGTCATCTATAGAACTCCAGTTCATGGAGATGACCAGAAACACCTAATCCTCAACGGAGCAACCTAGAGCAAGCCTGTCCATCATGGCGTTAGCCAACTGGAGTTTGCAGGAAGCCTTCTGTCCAGTAGCTGAAGAACAAGCTGAGTACCACACTAGGGCTCCGAGAGTCCTAAATTCTTACTGGGTTCTTTGAGATTTTCCTCATTGATCCATATCATAGAACAACCAGAAGACATCCTGACATCCAGTGACTCGCATCCACAAACAATAGGAGATGCTCAAGCTGACATCTGCTGGACACAAGAGCAGTGGCCTCAGGAAAGGCCTCAAGTTCCACCATAATAATATATGTGGTTCTCTCCATGCCATGTGACAAAGGTGTGACACACTGCCACTGATAATGTGGTTTTTTTAAAATTCATCCCTAATAAACCATTGAGGATAGAAAGAAGAAAAAAATCAGTGGGATTTCTCTACAGTAAAAGAAAGCAAAGAAAAGGAAACTAAGGAAGCAATACCGTTTACAATAGCCAAACGCAGACAAAATACTTGCGAATAAACTTAACTAGGGAATCAAGAGACAAATTGCATTTGAAAAGCCAGCTGTCAAGGACCTCTCCAGAGTACTGAAGAGCAATGACATCAATCTGGAGACTAAGGTACACCTGATCCAGGCCATAGTCTTTGCAATTGCTTGCTATGTGTCAGAGAGCTGGACAATGATTAGGGACAATAGAAAGAGAATTGATGCCTTTGAGCTGTAGTGCTGGAGAAGAGTTTTAAATATACCAGAAGAACAAATAGGTTCATCTTAGAGCGGCAAAGATTCTGAGGCCTCGTCAGACATACTTTGGGCATGTTGCAAGGAGGGACCAGTCCTTGGAGAGGGACATTATGCTTGGAAGGGTGGTGGGATGGAGAAGGAGAGGAAGACCATTGATGAGACGGATTGATACAGTGACTGGGGCAATATGGGCAGATGTGTTAGAGACAGTAAAGTTGGCACAAGACAGAGCAGGTTTCAGGGCTAATGTAAAAAGGGTCACTATGAGTCGCAAGTGACTCGATGGCACATAACAACAGAGACACAAAAGACCTTTATAAGGAAAACTACAAAACTACTACTACAGGATACAATAAGAGATCTAGTTAAATGGAAAAAAAATGTTGCCTTTCATGGATTAATCATGGATAGGAAATCTCAACATTGTGAAAATGTGATCTTATCAAAAGCAATCTACATACACAACACAACCCCAACACAGATGCCAAATTCATTTTTATAAGAGATAGAAAAATCAATTGGCAGGTTTATTTGGAAAGAAAAGAAACCTCAAATAAGCAATTCTCTTCTGAAAAACAAAAATTAAGTAGGAGGCACTGATGTATCTGCCAACAGACATATGGATTGATGGAACAGAATAAAAAACTCAGAAATCAATCCACCTACCTAAGGTCAATTGGTATTTGACAAGGAAACAGAATTGATCAAATGGGAAAACAACCTCTTCAACAAATGGCACTGGCAAAACTGGATATGTACCTGCAGAAAACAGAAGTAGGATCCACATCTCACACCATATACAATTATCAGCTCAAGGTAGGTTAGAGACCTAGGGGTAAAACCCCAAACCAAAGAGTAATAGAAGACAAAATGGGACAGAACTTAGAATCCCTAGCCTTTGGCATAAAAATGCTGGCTTGTAGATAGATCCAGAAATGTACAACCAGGACAGAATATCGTTGGTGAACGGAACCTTTTAAAAGTTAAGTCCATATATGCATAAGAACCTTTATTGCAACAGGGTGAAAATAAATCCTACAGAGTGGAGGAAAATATTCAGCAATGACATCTCAGGCAAGGATCTCATTAATAAAAATTTACAAAATACTACTGGGTATCCACAAGGAAAAGACTAACAACCCAATAACAAAATGGGCAAAAGACATGAAAAGATTCTGCACAAAGGAAGCCATTTGGGTGGTCAAAAGATACTTGAAGTAATGCTCAAAATCACTACCAATCAGGGACATGCAAATCAAAACAACAATGAAATCATCAGCAATCATCTCATACCAGTAGCTGTAGCAAAATTTAATAGGAAAGCAAGCAATAAATGTTGAAAATTATATTGAGAAATTGGAATTCTCATGCACTTCTGGTGGGATTGTAAAGTGGTACAACCATCCTGGAAGGCAGTTTGGTGTTTCCTCAAAAAGTTGAATATAGAAATCATATATGACCCAGCTATTCCTAGGATTATACCTCAAGGACATTAGAACTGAGACACAGACAGTTATGTTCATAGCAGCATTATTTCCAATAGCAAGAAAATGGAAACACCCCAGATACCCATCAACAAACAAGTGGATTGAGAAACTGGTACATTCATACAATGGAATACTATGCATCACTAAAAAAACAATAATTTTTAAAGATACTACATAACCTAGCTGGCAAAGCCTAGAGAGAATTATGCTGTATGAAATAACAATCTCATAAGGACAAATACTGCATAAAATTATCCTTGTAAAAACAGGTGTGTTAATGTCCAAAAGGTGAGGGAGAATTGGGGGGAGGACCAGGAAAAAGGTAGAGGTGAAAATCACTAGGACAGCAGAAGTTACTGGGCAGATGATCGGGAGCTAGGTGAAGAAATAGGAATTAGTCAATAGAAATTTGAAAAATGGAGTTACGTGTAGATCAATAGTAATTAATTATATAAAATGCAACACATGAATAATTATATAAAATAAAATTTAAATGAAAGAATATAAAACATAATGCACATGAATGAAACACAATGCATACTAATTATTCTATGCAAAACAATATTAGAAGAGAAAAAAAATGGAAAATTTCCTTTCCTTACTGTAATTAAGAGTGTGTAAAAAGTGTTCACCTATACATACATATCCACAAACACACACATACACAAGCATCACATAAAACTCAAACTTATTGTTATTGCATTGACACTGAACCATAGCCAGCCCTCCTCTGGTTCCCAGAGCTTGTCTATCTTCCTCCTGTGGAACAGGTCGTAGACTCAAACCTTGGGTTGACAGTGCAATTCCTTATGTGCTAGACCAGCAGAACTCCCTTAGAAGAGGAAAAAATAGTCAAAAGCTAGAGGACTTAGCAAAAAATATATGAATCCAAAATTCTGAAACTAATCCAACTCATCTCAAGTTCACATTTACTTAACATTTGATGCATTTTGTAAAAGAATATTTTTTTTAAATGGTTCAATACATTCTTTGGACAGTGTTTAACTCCTATAATGCAAGATTTGGAACATTTAGCAGTAAATGAATAAGGAACAAATGTACATTTCTCAAGGCATGCATATTTTCAAAAACTTGGGAAAAGTGCTTGGCCAAGTGTATCTGTGGTCTCATTGAATACTTGAAAATTCATTAATGACATTTTGAGACACAAAGATAAAGCTGGGTTTTGGCATATAGTATGCAGAACTCAAAGCTGTCTACCAGGGATCTTAGAACTTACTGGAAAGTACTTTAAATTTTGTAGAGACAGGAAAGAATTAGTAGTTTGTGTCTGGCACTTTGGTGGTTGGATGCAAGATTAGCAAATAAAGAAAAATCTCAAAACATGCATACTTGTATGTTCTACTATTTTGGGTTATGTAAGCATAGAACATGGTCCAATGCTAGAACATCTTCCTGCAAGCAACACAGGGAAATAGGACTTCATTCCTCAAGTCACAACAGGACCTAATAGAACTTAGTTCTTCAAATCAAATTAGCTTAATGTCACCTTAGGCTATTATAATTTGAAGAATCATAATAACCTAAGGTAACATTGATAGGCTCCAGGAATAGATGGTATACAAATTGACATATTTCAGTTAACAGATGCTGCCATGGACGTGCTCACCAAATTGTGCCAAGAAATCTGGAGAACGACCACTTGGCCAACTGACTGGAAGAGATCGATATTTGTTCCTATCCCAAAGAAAGGTGACCCAACAGAATGTGAAAACTACAGAACAATCTCACTGATTTCACATGCAAGCAAGATTTTACTGAAGATTATCCAAAAATGACTGGAACAGCACATCAACAGAGAACTACCAGAAGTCCAGGCTGGGTTTAGAAGGGGTCGTGGTACTAGAGATATTGTAGCTGATGTTAGATGGATCTTGGCTGAAAGCAGAGAATACCAGAGGAATGTCTATCTGTGTTTCATTGACTATGCAAGGGCATTTGACTGTGTAGATCATAACAAACTATGGCTGACATTGAGAAGAATGGGAATCCCAGAACACTTGACTATGCCAATGCGAAACCTATACTTGGACCAGGAGGCAATCGTCAGAGCAGAGCAAGGGAACACTGCATGGTTCAGAATTGGGAAGGGCGTACGCCAGGGTTGCATCCTATCTCCATACTTTTTCAACCTATATGCAGAACAGATTATCCGGGAGGCTGGGCTCTATGAGGAGAAATGTGGGGTCAAGATTGGTGGACAATTTATCAACAACCTGCGTTATGCGGATGACACAACCCTGCTTGCTGAAACTGAAGAGGACCTGAAGCGCCTGCTGCAGAGCGTCAAGGACTACAGCCTACAATATGGATTGAGGCTCAATGTCAAGAAGACAAAGATTCTCACCACTGGACCAATTGACAGCATCAGGATGGATGGTGAAGAGATTGAGATTGTACACAGCTTTAGTTTGCTTGGCTCCATAGTCAACAGTCTTGGCACCAGCAGCCAGAAAATTAAAAGGCGCATTGCAATGGGAAAGTCTGCTGTTAGGGACCTCTCCAAAGTACTGAAGAGCAATGGTGTCTCTTTGGAGACTAAGGTGCATCTGATACAGGCCATGGTCTTAGCAATCACCTGTTATGCATCAGAGAGTTGGACAATGACCAAGGAGGATAGAAGGAGAATTGATGCCTTTGAGCTGTGGTGCTGGAGAAGAGTATTGAGAATACCATGGACTGCTAGGAAAACAAACAGATTCATCCTGGAAAGGTTTAAACGGGGTGGCTCCTTGGAGGCAAGGATTCTGAGGCTCCGTCTAACATACTTTGGACATGTTGTGAGGAGAGACCGGTCCTTGGAGAGGGACATCATGCTTGGGAGTGTGGAGAGACAGCGCAGGAGAGGAAGGCCCTCTATGAGGTGGATTGATTCAGTGACTGGGATCATTAGGATGGGAGTGTCGGAGACAGTGCGATTGGCACAGGACAGAGCGGAGTTTAGGGCTGTTGTACATAGGGTCGCTATGAGTTGCAGGCGACTCGACGGCACATAACAACAACAACAACAACATTGATAGAGAAGGATGGGGAACCTCCTCTCATGCAATTATCTGTTTATGAAAAGCCACTGGAGGGTCAACTATAGGTCAGTTCTGACTTGAAGGCACATAACAACAAGTGATATTAGCATTTAAACCCAAGCATATCCCTGGTCCACAACCCAGAGTGACTCCAGGGTCCCTGTGAGTCAGAATTTACTCTTCAAAAGAGTGTTGTCCCCCAACTGAATGGATTGAAAAAATTTCAGAAAATTCACACAATGGAATACTATGCAGCACTCAGGAGGAATGGTTTTGAAAATTACTACATAAATTGGGAGGGACTGGAGGGCATTATAGCATAGTGAACTAACTCAGTCCCATAAGGACAAATACTGAATGAGACTGTTATTTTAGAAATAGATAACTAGTAAAATGTTTATGAGTTAAGGGTGGGAGGTAGGAGCAGAGGGGTAAGAATGGACAAGGGTGAAATCATAGGCTCTCACAATATGATGGATGGATGGAGGAATGAAAAGAGGAAATGGGAAAGATTTGACAGGGATCTGGAAAGACAGGACAACGGTGGGCATAGTTAATGTTAATTTATTTTACAAAATATAATGAATTGGAATGCTTGTATAAAGCACAAGTGACTGAGGAATGGTGTGAAACACTATATACAAACTAAGTAAACAAACTAATATAAAATATTTTTTTTAAAAGAGTGGGTTTAGATTTTCTTTCTTTCCTACATATCCCAGGGTAAATTCTTGCTACATCCACTCCAAACTCTAAGTAGCCACCATATCTTTCTCCACAGAATTCATACTTTTTTTCTTTTTTAAAAAATTTTATTTTAATAATTTTTTAAATAATTTTAATGAACATATACAGAGATTTGGGATTTCCATTCATTCATTGCACAATTCACACTTTTTGTTACCCATTAATTTTGAATCTGCTTTTGCCTCTTTGTCAGCACTATTAATTTCTTGCTGGTATTCCTTCTGCTCACATATGTTGGACATATTGCTAGGAGGTGCTATGCCTTGGAGGGGGAGATGATGTTGGAAAGTGTGGAGGGTCGGCAAAGAAGAGAAAGACCCTCACCTAGGTGCATTGACAAGATGGCTGCTACAATGGGCTCTTGTGTGTCAGGAAGTGTGAGAATGGTGCAGGACAGGACTAGGTTCATATCTTTTACTCACAGGGTCGCTATGAGTTGTACTTATTTGATTGGCACCTAACAACAATTCCTTCTGCACTGAAGGTCTAGTTAGTTCCTCTAATCTCAGAATTTCTCAACAGTCTCTTGGCACTAATTATAGTGATTTTTTTTTTCTGTACCTGAGCTGAGATTGGTTACCCATAACCATTGCCACAGAGTCAAGTTCAGTTTATAGCAACCCACAATTGGGTTGCCAAGGCTGCAAATCTTTAAGAGAGAAGACTGCCTATTCAAACTGCCCATCTTTCTATTACCATTAAACCTCTAAAACTCCTTGTGAAATGTATTTAAAACTCAGATTCACTGCCATAGAGTCAGTTCCAAGTCATGGCAACCTTCCATCAGTGTAAAAAGAGTAAGGGACACATGCGGAAATCCATATTTGACCTTTCCCAACTTCACAAAGAGGAACTGTTCCCATTGACAGCAACAACAACACAAAACAAATTCCCGTAAGTCAGACATCTCCCCCACACACCTATACCTCTTTCTACTCTTCTCAACACTAATCTTACTGATTTATTGGGTCCAAAATCTGATGTAATCATTCACAGACCACACAGAACCATATTGGGGAAGTGAAAAGTTTGTAACCCAGGTTAATAGCAGAATTCAGCCAGAGGAGCTTCTGAAATGTGCTCAAAGGCAACTCAGCCTTGAGCCTTGTGGCTTAAGGCCAGTGTTCACAAAGTTCTCAGTCCTGCCAATATTGGCTTCCCATTCTCAGTTGTCCAACAAATTTGGGCAGAGGCTTAGCTCTGGTCCCTAGGGTGTAGCAATCCCAAGGTCCAATTGCACATCAGGTCTCTGGTTTGGTTATTGCTGCTGCTGCTATAGGTATAGATGTAGCTGGATCAAGAATTTCTGGGCTCAAAGGACATGTTACATTCCCTTGCTGTTTCTTCTTCTTCGTTGGTGAGGAAGGTCTATTCTCCTGCTGCTGAATTTCTACATTTAATGGTGGCTAGCCAGTGGAGACTAACCAATCCTCTTTGGATTTCTGAGGTTAGCCAATCTCCTTGTGGATGGGCTACCATGCTGTATTTGCATATTTCTGGCCATACACATGGCAGAGTCAAGTTGCATAGCTAGGAAAGCCTTATTGAAAGATAAACTCCACAATCAGTTTTCCAAGATTGTAAATCACAAGAGGAGGAGACTGTCTATCTTTTTCTCTGGGAGCCACTGGTGAATTTAAACCAATAGAGAATGAAGTTGAATCAATGAAAAAGAAGGGGGGAAAAACCTTTTACTCAGATAATAATCATCTTATTATACATGTAGAAGGATTTTATAAAATCATTTGATAGTGTTCATATTATATAGGAAATATTACATTTATGCAATATTAAATATTAATATTTAATAATATATAAATATAATATCTTGAATTATCTGGCCAGGAGAGACATGTCCTCAGGACAGGAAAAGGTTCAGAGCTGCTGTACCTAGGGTCCCTATACATCACAGGTGACTCAACAGCACATACCAACAACAACAACATTCTATATTGGTTGCTTTCTATTTAAGCCTCTTGTTTAGAGTCAATACGACCTCAGGGAGGGCCTTTGTATTTAAAATTCGGTTGTTGTTGTTACATTTTGGAGGAACATTCTTCTAAGTGATACAGCATTATTCTGTCAATATGCTGTACTGAGGTAACCTGGGGTTGCTGTGATGCTGAACCTTGTGCCACTGGGGTGTCAAATGCCATAATGGTTACCCATGTTGGACAGTGTTTGGTGGGGCTCCCAGTTTAAGACAGGTTTGGAAGCAGGCATGGTATCCACTTACTAAAGAGCATGCCTCTGGAAACTCTATGAACTTTAATAAATGACGATAGTTATAGAAAGGCTTCAGATCTTTTGTTCATAAGGCCATTATGAGTTGTGCTCGACTCAAGGGCAGTCAAAAACAAGAATATATTAAAGTTATAATATATTCAATTAACTCGACAGCACATAACAACAACAACAGCGTATTAAGTTAAAACGTCCTATTAACAAATTCTCACCAATCCACACAGCAAAGTCAAACAATGGCTAAGAAAGTAATTTTTAATAAACTCTTAACTCTACAATATGGTTAAAATAAGACTGACTGGGTGATATTACTCCTTCAGGTTTTGGGAAGATGTACTCCCAGCTATAGGTAGAGACACAGGGAAATATAGAGGGTCAAATGGATTGACACAGTGATTGTAACAATGGGTTACACCTGGCAGAGATTGTGAAGATGGCACAGGATAGGGCAAGGTTCATAGGGTCACGCTGAGACTTTGTTGACTTGTGTCATCGAGTTGCCTGAGACTCATAGCAACTCTATGTACAATAACTCTGAAGTCTCACTGACTTACCTATGCCCATTGCCGTAGTTACTGTATCAATCCATCTCACCCAGGGTCTTCCTCTCCTCCACTGTCCCTCCACTCGTTTGAGCATGATGTGCTTCTCCAAGGATCGGTCCCTCCTGACCCCAAGCCCAAAGTATGTGAGATAGTGCTTCAGAATCCTAGTCTCCAAGGAGGAACTTGGTTTCACTCATTCCAAGCCAGACCTATTTGTTTTCTTAGCGGTTCATAGTATGTTCCAGACTCCTCTCCAACACTACAACTCAAAAGCATCAATTCTTTTGTCATCCTTGGTCATTGTCCAGCTGTCTGATGTATAGTAAGTAATTGCAAAGACCAGGGACTGGATCAGATGCACCTTAGTCTCTAGAATGACATCAGTGTTTCTCAGTACTCTGAAGAGGTCCCTGACAGTAGATTTACCTAATGCAATTCATCTTTTGATTTCCTGACTGCTGGTACTATGAGTGTTAATTGTGGATCTGAGCAAGCTGTAACTATTAACAACCTCAATTTCTTCTCCATCTATCATGGTGCTGCCAATAGGCCCAATGGAGAGAATCTTTGCCTTCTTGATGTTGCTCTTCAATCCATATTGAAGACTACAGTCCTTGATCTTCAGTAGCAAGCGCTTCAGGTCCTCCTCAGTGTCAGTAAGCAAGGTTGTGTCATCTGCATTATGTAGGTTGTTAATAAGTCTTCCTCCAATCCTGAGGCCACGTTCCTCCTCATAAAGTCCAGCCTCCTGAATTATCTGTCTGCATATAGATTGAAAAGGTGTAAAGACAGGACACATCTATATGCAGAACAGTGTTTTCCATACACACCAAATTCAGGTCCTATCTGCAATACCTCAGTCTCTTAATCAAATTCTAATCATTTTTCAGAGCTTAAATCAAGTCTGAATTATTATTCCAGAATAATCCACACAAATCATTTCTTGAAAGAGCCTTGATAGGGTGATTGTTAAATACTCAGCTGATAACCCTACAAGAGATTCCACAATAGAAAAGACTCAGAGATCTGAAACAAAAATTCAGCCCAATAAACCAAATTAAGTAGTTTTACTCTGTTGTACAGGGTTACTATGTGTTATAATAGTCTCAGTGACACACAACAAAAATTATTTCTTGCCCTTGAGGGAGGATTGTCTCACTCTACTTTTGATAGTGAACAGTAGTAAAATTAAAATGGAACAAACCTACCTAGAATTCTTGGAAAAAGATGTCCAAAGGAAAAGAATTTTTGGTGATTTTCAAACTTCACCTTGATCCTGAGGGAAACTTTTGAGGGTCAATTACATCACAGAACTTTTCCACCTCAAGCAAAGGAGTTTTTCTCACTTACATAAGTAATACATCACTACCTTTAGACTGCCCTAAAGTGAGAAAAGCTTTCAAGCACTTTCAGCTCTGGAAGTTTCCAGGTTAAGCCAGTTAAGGTTAAGGTCTTAAGTAGACTGAGGTAGTTTTCTAAAGAAAGTCAAAGGTTTAGGCTATGATGAAATGCCATAGAAGCTATAGATAGGGCCACAACTCATAAGGATTACTAGTGGGGGGAAGAGTACAAATAAAGTCCCCTCTACTATACATCACTGACTTTTCTCCCCATTCAGATCATCAACCACTTGTGGAAAGAGCCTAACAACCTCCTAATGGGAAAAAACTGGGTTTTGTTGTGAGGTGCCATCAAGCCAAATGCAACCCTATGAACAGAGCTACCTCATGAACGACTGATGGGAAAACGTGCCCATCTTCGCTTTCTCAAAAAACTGGAAATGGAAATACCATTTGACCCAGCAACTCCACTACTGGGAATATACCATAAAGAAATCATAACCACCACCCAAACAGATATATGCATACCCATGTTTATTGTAGCTATGTTCACAATAGCAAAGAGCTGGAAACAACCTAAGTGCCCATCAACCAACAAATGGATAGAGCAGCTGTGGTATGTTCACACAATGGAATACTATGCTGCATCGAAAAACAAGGAACTCCCGAAATATTATACAAAATGGGTGACCCTAGAGGACATTATGCCGAGTGAAATATCTCAGTCACGAAAGGCCAAATATTGCCTAGTGCCACTGTTGTAAAACAGGACTGACATCGGGGTTGGCGGAACCTAAGAAAAAAGGGGAATAAATAATGCATACTGCATTGAAACAGATGAGGGTGAGAACTGTTTAAAAGGAATATAGGATTAGGTATTATTTTCATTACAAGATTATAGAAAAAGAAATGTATATTAAAGTGGACTGGGGAGAAGATTGTAAAACAATGGAAGAATTTTTTTTCTTCAAAGAGAAAAGCAAACTGGAGGAGAGGGGTAGGCTGGGAGGAAAATGCAACAATGAATGAATGAGGAAAAAATTAAATGGAAAAAATATGCTGTAAAAACGTATGTGTTGCATTAAAAAAATCATTAATAATTTTTTTAAAAGAAAACTTGCCTATATTGCCATCATAATCTGTGTTATGTTCAAGCCCATTGTTGCAAGTCACTATGTCAGTCTATCTTGTTTGGTCTTCTCTTTCACTGACCCTACCTTTTTTCAGTATAATGACTTTTCTCAGGGACTAGCCTATCCTGACATGTCCAAAGTATGTGAAATGAATTTTCACCATCCTTCCCTCCAAAGAGCACCCTGGTTGCTCTGTCTTTAAGACATATTTGTTTATTCTTTTGACAGTCCATGGTACAATCAATACCCTTCCCTAACTCTACTCACAAAGGCATCAATTCTTCTGTCTTCCTGATTCACTGTCTAATTTTCAGATGAAAGAAAACAATAGAAAATGTCGTAACTTGAGTAAGGCACATTTTAATTAAGATTATATCCTTGTTCTTTATCACTTTAAAGAGGTCATCAACAGCAGATTTGCCCAATCCAACACTTACTTTGATTTCTTTTTTTTTTTTTATTTGTTATGTGTGTACCGTCAAATCGGATCTGACTGGTACAGGAGGAGACTGTCCCTCCTTCTTCAGCAGAGCATCTGGTGGATTTGAACCACGCACCTCTGGGCTTGCAGTGCAGGTTCTTGC
>NW_006400302.1:127726-143291 GCF_000299155.1 Elephantulus edwardii
GTGGGAATAAGTGCATTTGAGATGGCTAGGTTGGCACAGGATAGAAGAGTGTATACAGCTCTTATACATAGGGTCACTAGGGGTCGCAAGCAACTCGATGGCACATAACAACAACAACAACATGGTGAATTGGTGCAATTCTGACACATTCATTTCCTAAATTAATATAATCCTCTCACACAAACACACACACACATTTCCTAATTCTAAACCATGCAGTCAGTGTTCCTTGTACTGTTTGGACAACTACTTCTTTGTCTAGGTATACTCTTCTCATGAGCATAATTAAGTGTTATGAGATTCCCATTCTTCTTAGTGTTAGCCATTAATTTTTACGATCCACATAGTCAGATGCCTTTGCCTAATCAATAAAATACAAGTAAGCATTTTTCTGGTGTTCTCTGCTTTCAGTCAAGATCTCCCCGACCTCAGCAATGATATCCCTCATTGCTACAACCTCTTCTGAATCCAACTTGAATTTCTGGCAGTCCTCAGCAATGATATCCCTCATTGCTACAACCTCTTCTGAATCCAACTTGAATTTCTGGCAGTTCCCTGTCAATGTACTGTTCCAATCATATATTCATAATCTTCAGCAGGATTTTACATGCATTTGATATTAATTATATTGCCTAATAATTTTCACATTTTTCTAGATCACTTTTTTTTTTTTTTAGAATGGGAACAAATATGGATTTCTTCCAGTCAGTTGGCCAGGTAACAGTCTTCCAAATTTCTTGGCACAGACTGGTGAGTACATCCAGGGCTGAGTCTGTTTGTTGAAACATGTCAATTAGTGTCTCATCAGCTCCTAGGTTCTTATGTTTTTCCAATGTCTTCAGTGTAGCTTGAACTTCTTCCTTCGTTACCACTGGTTCTTGACCATATTCCACTTCCTGAGATGGTTCCTTGTCAACCAATTCTTTTTGTACAGTGACTCTGCATTCCTTCCATCTTCATTTGATGCTTCCTGCATCATCCAATATTTGCCCATAAAATCCTTCAACCTAAATATTACAACCTAAATCTTTAAAATTTTTTTCCATTCTATCAATTTGAGAAATACTGAACATGACCTTCTATTTTCCCTGGTTGCTAGTAATGTATTTTTCATGCACAGAAGAAACGGCTCTTGGTCTGGTCATTAGGGGATGATTAACTATAGATTACCTATGAGCTTAGGCTGAACTTTCTAGGTCTGACTGCTGAAGGCCATTAAAGGACAACCAACCATGATGAGAACATCTGGTTTCAATTGAAGCTCTAGTCTTTGTGTTCTTTGCATCTGCTTAGGGCTTTCTTGCCCCAGCCCTTTCCAATGCCAATCCAAAGCATATTAAAACTTTGCATTAAATTTATCATTTCCAAGTAGGCTGAAAGTTTTTGTTTTATTAAAGAAATAAATAGGCCTCAGGACATTATAGAAGGTAGCTATCTATTTTGAGCAGTTGCCTTTCCAGTAACACATATTATAATCGTTAATCATAGAGCAGCAGTTAAGCCATTTCTCACTGATCTTTCCAGTCTAATTATTTCATTCTCAGAAAAGCCTTTATGAATATATCATCACAATTTATAATTAATAAGTGAGCACTGTAAAATGTTTCTTTTTTAATCAATGCCAAGTTAGCATATTATCCACTATTAATATTTCTATTATGATGTTGTTATGTTATTATTATAAAAAAACATAATTACATAGCTATGGCTTTGTCTAATTATTTCCTCTGAAATTTCCAGAAAAAATGGAAATTCTGGCTTTTTGTTATCTTGTGTCCTAGAAAGACATTAGAGTCACTGTTTTTTGGGTTCTTTTTTTCCAAAATATTTAATTTAGAGTCAATTTGGAATAAGTTTTTCTAGTCAACAAGACCTATCCACAACAATATTTTCATGACCACTTTAAGAAATAAAAGAAGCCCTGGCAGTGTGTGGTGTATTGAGTTTCTAACTGAAAGGTGAACATTTCAAATCCAACAGTGAGAGAAAGATGAGGTAATATCCTTCTATAAGTAGGTTCAGCCTTGGGAAATTCAACAGAGGGTCACTATGACAGTGAGTCTGGTCTTTGGTTTAGTTTAGGAATGTAGGTAGCCAATGAGCTGTTAGAAATTAATCTTTGCATCTCTGAACAGGTCATGGAGGTAAATGTAGGCTCTGCCCTTGAAAAATATTTCCCTGTCTTCTTGCTTTAGGTTTCTTTTCACTGTACAAAAAATCCAAACCCAACCCACTGCTGTTGAGTGAATTCTGCCTCATAACAGCCCAAGAGGGCAGAGTAGAACTGCACCATGGGGTTTCCAAGGCTGTACATCTTTATGGACACTGGCTGCCATATCTTTCCCCTGCAAACTGACTGTGTTCAAACTACCCATGCTTTGAGCAGCAGTCAAACATTTTAGCCATTGTGCCAAAGACCTGGAGGTGAGAAAAGCAAAGAGGGAA
This sequence comes from Elephantulus edwardii, assembly GCF_000299155.1. NCBI lineage: Eukaryota > Metazoa > Chordata > Mammalia > Macroscelidea > Macroscelididae > Elephantulus > Elephantulus edwardii. The sequence continues at coordinate 130,172 of NW_006400302.1, forward strand.
GAACATGCTCAACACTTTGTCAAGCTGAAAGAATTAAAAGAAAGCCTTGAGAGCAACTTTGAAAGAGTCCATGGGCAAAATAGTGAACAACACTGAAAGATGGAAGCATAAAAAGAAGCAGCACTGTAACAAAAAGAGTTGGTCATTGTTTGACCATTTCAGGGTGTAGCAAATGATCAAGACCCCATGGTATCAGAATCCAGTCTGCACCAACAGCATTGGAAAAAAACAAGGCTTCAAGAATTGATGGAATACCAATTGAGATGCTTTCATAAACTGATGAAATACTAGAAGTACCCACACATATATGTTGTGAAATCTGGAAGCCAGCTAACTGAACTACCTTAAGACGACCCTACAGCGTGTGGAAATTATCAAACAACATCACTAAATCTGGTGGTTTAGTAACTAAGGAGTTGTGCTGCCAAACCAAAGGCAGACAGCTCGAATCCACAAGCTGCTCCACTGAAGAAAGATGGGCAGTCTCCTCATGTACAATGTATATAACCTCTAAAAACTTACTGGAGGATCAATTATGCATTGACAGAACTCAATGGCACATAACAACAATGACAAAATGTCACATGCAAGTAAAGTTTTGCTGCAGACAATTAAAAATCAATTGTGACAACACAAAGATCTGCTAGAAATTCAAGCTTGGTTCAGAAGAGAATATACAACCAGAAATATCCTTGCTGGTGTCAGATTAATGCTAGCTAAAATCAGAGAATATCAAAAAGACATTTACCTGTGTTTTACTGATTACCCTAGTTACATGGCAAGGGACTCTGGTGGCTTAGTGGTAAGTAGTTGTGCTGCCAACACAAAGGCAGACAGTTTGAATCTACTAGCTGCTCCATGGGAGACAGAACGGCATTCTCCTCCGGATGATTTACTGCCTCTGAAAACCTGCTGGAGGCTCAGCTATGAGTCAATTCTGACTCAATGGTACATAATAACAAGTTATATGGTACTGCTATAGTGGTAAAAACCTGCACTACCATCCTAAAGGCATGTGGCTCAAATCCACCGGCTGCTCTGTGGGAGAAGGATAGACAATCTCCTCACATGCAATTTACTGCCTCTGAAAACCTACGGGAGGGTCAGCTAGGGTTCAGTTAACAGCCCATATTTACGTAGTAAATACGCCACAAGTAAATGGTTTTAGCAAACGGAAATGTATCTTCTTACAGCTAGGAGGCTGAAACACAAATTCAGATTGCCAACTCTAGGAGAAGACTTTCTCTCTCCATTAGTTCTGGAGGAAGGTCCAAGTCACCTTCAGCATCTGTGTGCCTGATGTCCTCTGGAGATCCCTATGGATCTTGGCCTTGTCCAGTGTCAAGGAGCCTCCCAGTGCAGCTACCTGGGTCCAAAAGGATGCCCTTCACAACTGGAAATTTCTTCTTGGTTTTATCAAGGTCCTTCTCTCAGTCTTCTGTCCTCCCTTTTTATCTCTTGTGAGGAAACTTCCCTTATATCAGTTCATGACTATGAAGGAATTAAGGAGTACTGTATTACACCCTTAAACCTTATATAACTAATTGGTTTATTGGAAATATATATACATATAAAAATTTTGAGGGAACACCATTCATTATTAGCGCAAAAGCATTTGACTGTTTGGATCATAAGAAATTAAGGATGATTTTGAGAAGAATGGGAATTCCAAAACACTTATTCTCCTGAAGAGCTTTTGCATTGACCAAGGGCTGGTCATCTACAGAACAAGGGAACACTGACTGCGTGGTTTAAAATCAGGAAAGGTGTGAGTCAGGGCTGAATCCTTTCACCATATCTAGAGCAAATGATCCCACAAACTGGACTGTACGGAGAATACGGAGAATACGGCATCAAGATTAGAAGATGACTCAATAACAACTTGTGATATGCAGATGACACAAAGTCAATGGCTCAAAGACAAGATGACTTGAAACACAGATGAAACTCAGACTGTGGTCTTCAGTATGAATTACACCTCAACACAAAGAAAACAAAAATCCTCATAATGAGACCAATAAACAGCCAAGATAAATGGATAAAAGAATTAAGTTGTCAATGATTTCCTCTTATTTGGTTTCACACACAGTGCCCACAATAGTAACAGTCAGGAAAGCAAATGACATATTGCATTAGGCTGCAAAGGATAAATGTTCAAAAGTAAAGATGTCATTTTCCAGACTTGGGAGCTTCTGACCCACGCCATGGTCTGTTCTATTACCTCATGAGCATGGGAAAGCTGACAGTGAGTAAGGAAGCTCAGAGAAGTGTTGATGCCTTTGGATTAGGGTATTGGCGAAGAATAGTACATTTACCAGGGAGTGCCAGAAAACAAACAAGTCTTGGAAGGAATACAGCCAAAATGCTCCATCAATATGAGGACAGTAAGATGTCATCTCACACATTTGAGACATGTTATTGCAGAGAAAGACTTCATGTGTGAATATAGTTAATAGTAAATTGCTGTTGGTTTTGTGTGCCATTGCATCAGAATCAACCTATAGCTGACTCCAGAGGTTTTCAGAGGCAACAGGAGAAGATTGGTATAAGAGAGTCAATAAAAATGAGGAAGATGCTTAACATGATGAGTTAATAGTGGTTGTAATAATGGTCTCAAACACAGCAACAATTGTGAGGATGGTGCAAAGCCAGTCATTCTGTTTCTGTTGTGCATACAGTCACTACATAAGTTGAAATGAACTTGATAACACCTAACAACAACAGCATCAAGATCATACTACTAAATAGTGTTAAAGGAACTGAGAATAAAGAAGTAAAGAAAGCAAATATGACCTTACTGAGGTCATATTCTAGTAGGAAAGACATAATAAACAAGAAAAGCAATAAATAAGTAGCATAATGTCTGTTTGCAATAAGAGTCTTTTAAAAATACACACAAAGGAAAATTAGAAAATAATGGAAGGGAACATACTACATTAGATACAGCGATAAGAAAAAGCTCTGTGAGAAGGTGACCTAGTGGTAAAAAGCTGCGCTCACTGCAATCCAGAAGACAAGACACAAAGTTCAAAAGCACCAGCTGCTCCAGGGAGAAAGACTGGCAATGGAGAAAGACTGGTAATCTCCTCCCATGTGATTAATGGCCTCAGGAGGATCAGCTATGGGTCAGTTCACAACAATAACAACAAAGGTAGAGGAGCGACTTGAGAACCATGGTTAATGTGTGTCAATGTGGCCATGAACTTCAATATAATGTAACTATTCTAGGCGATGTAAATTTTAACCTCTATCATTTTAATGATATGATATTAATGGTTCAAATCCACCAACTTCTCTGAGGGAGAAAGATAGGCAATCTCCTCTCATGCAATTAACTGCCTTAGAAAACTGCCGGAGGGTCAGCTATGGGTCAGTTCCAACTGGCTGCCACATAAAAACAGCATCTTATCAATAGGATGACAAGGATATCTATAAAGGGATGATTGGCCTTATCTGATTAAGGGTAGTTCTCCTCTGGGTCAGCCTGCATAGTATTTATGTTTGACACTGGCAAAAAGCTAGAGAGTTTTTGTCAGATCTGTGTCTGGCTCTGAGTCCCTAGACTTAAAGGACTTAAACCACTGGCTACTACTACATGAGACTCATCAGTAACCAAATCCAGCCTTCTGTGACTCTGCTTCCCAAAAACCACCTTTAGATGTGTCAGCCCATAAAGCTGGTAGCCTCCAAAGACAGCAGACCATGACTCTGCCTCTTAGTTTCTCGTATCTTGAAAGCTGAGCTTCTGATTGTTTGTGCAAACACATGAGGAGTCATTTCCTTAATAGAAATCAATCTCTCTCTTTGTATATAAATCATTGTCATTAAGTCAGAACTGACACAACCCTCCAGCAGGTTTCTGAGACTGTAAATTGCACGAGAGGAAATTACTCATCTCTCTCCCTAGGATCTTCTTGTGGATTCGAAACATCAGACAGACAGGAGTAGCCTTTGGGTTAGCTGCTCATGATAGCATGTACCTTTCCCCACCTCTCCCTGGTGCTTGCGCTTGCTCATGCTTGCTCTCCTCCCCTCCCCTCTTCCCTTCCCTTCCCTTCCCTTCCCTTCCCTTCCCTTCCCTTCTCTCTCTCTCTCTCTCATCTCTCTCTCTCTCTCAGCTTGGAAGCAGGAGTGGCATCCACTTCCGTAAATAGCTTGCCTCCGGAAACCGTATAAACCTGGAGAGAGGATGAAAGTCATGCAGGTTTCGAGGACTTTCGTTCATAGGGTTGCTGAGTCGCCTACGACTCAACGGCACTTAACAACAATAGTTAGTTAGTTAGTTAGTTAGTTAGTTAGTTAGTTAGTTAGTTAGTTAGTTAGTTATGATGTACTGTCGAGCTGGATCTAACTCACAGCTGACCCTCCAGTGTCTTTTCAGAGGCAACTTATCCCGCAGAACAGCTGGTGGATTTGAACCTTATGTCCTCAGATTGGCAGTGCAATTCCTTACCACTAATCACCAGAGAGCTTTATATATATACACACACTCACATATATATTGTTGTTGTTTACCACTGAGTTGGAACCAACCCATGGTAAAATCCCTCTAGTGGATTTTCAGAGGCAGTTAATTACACGGGAGGTGATTGCCTATCCTTCTCCCACAGAGCAGCTGATGGATTGGAACTGCATGCCTTTGGGTTTGCAGTGCGGCTTTTTGCCACTAGGCCACCAGAACTCCCCAAACAAAAACCAAGGGAGACTGTCAATTAAAATTTAATGCCTTCAGTTTAATACTATTTTCTTTTTTTATTTGATACTTCAATTCTGTTCACACCAGCACTGTCAAAAACTCATCACTGAATTAAGCTATCTTCCAGTGCTGCTTTTCTCTCGTGTGTTTGTGTGTACATACTGTTGACTTGGATCCGACTGGCACAGGAGATTACCCCTCTTTCTCTAGTGGAGCACCTGGTGGATTTGAACCATATGTCTTCAGGATTGCAGCGTAACTTCTTGCCACTAAGCCACTAGAGTTCCCTTTTTAATTACTTTTCCAAGCATATCAGCAGTGGGCTGAAAATCAGAAGCAACTGGTGGAAATGGAGGACCATATTTTGTTGAAACAACATTAATTTTTTTGCTAAATTGGTTCAGAGTATTCTGGAATTTCATCATATTGTTGTTTTTCATATATATATAGTCAACTAAATTTCAATCACTTACTGTGCATCTGAGAAGCTAAATAAGTTAAGGATGACAGAAGAAGAATCAAGGTCTTTTTAGTTGTAGTGTTGGAGAAGAGTACTGAACATCCCATGGACTGCCAAAAGAACAGAGATATGCCTTAGAGAAAGTGCAACCAGAATGCTCCTTAGAGGCAAGGATGGTGAAGCTTCATCTCACTTTGGGCATGTTGAAGAGGCACTGTTTCTTGGAAAGGTACATCGTGCTTGGAAGGGTCAGTGAAGAAAAGAAGGCCCTCAACAAGGAGGACTGACACAGTGACTGCAGCAATGGACACAGGTGTGTCAGAGATGATGAGGATGGCACAGGATAGGAACAATGTTTAGATCTGTTATTGATTGAGTCACTGTAAGTCGTGCTCGACTCGATGGTATCTAACAAAAACAGTACACACATACACACATGTACATGTTGTTATGTGCCGTGGAGTGAGAACCAACCCATAACTAACATTCCAGTAGATTTCAGAGCCTATAAACCACAAAGGAGAAGACTGCCGTCTATCTGCTATGGAGCAGTTGGTAGATTCAAACTACATGCCTTTGGGTTGGCAGTGCAACTCCTTAGCACTAGGCCACTACAGCTTCCTACATGTAGGTCTCTCAATTCAAATCCACCAGCTGCTCAACAGGAGAAAGAGGTCTAGTCTCCTCCTGTTCAATTTGCAGCCCCTGAAAACCCACTGGAGGGTCAGCTATGGGTTGGTTCCTACTGGATGGCAATGAGCTTGAGCTTGATGTATGCATATATCATATATAGTATATATGTAAACATATGTCATATATATGTATTAGTTGACTTGGTGGAGGAAAGAAAAAGTAGTCAGTATGCTACAGAAGAGGAAGGAGGAATGTGGTAGAAATTATATGGAGACACACTCCAACACTAGGCCATGGAAAGATATGGTAAGGATTATGGATTATGTCAAACTGTGATTGTAGCCGTTGTGGGAATGAGAACAAGTGTGACTTGGCCTGTCACCTTTGAAGACTACTTTGGCAGTTGTATAGTGAATAGACAAAACGCACTGCAAGGAACGAAACAGAGCACGCTGGGGGCTTGGGTTTGTGGTTGTTGTGTGGGGGGTTTTTTTTTTTTCCCTTTTGTGCCTCTTTTGTATCTTTTTTCAATTCCAGTAAGGACGCTATTAGAGTTTTTAAATACTTCAGCACCAATGAAATGGAAGGGATTAGTCAAGTGTCCAATCAAAGATACACAAGCTTCAGAATAGTTGCTTTAAAAGTTGTTGTAAAGTGCACTCATCCATGAAATGTAAAATGCTTAGGTTGAAAATGACTTCCAGCTGTTCCCAAAGATGCATGCACCAGGCAATAAAGGTAGCTCTGCGCATGTCCGAACCCTCAAGGAAAACGGCTGACATTAGTTTAATCAATGCTGTTTTTTTTTAAGAGCTTAGATGCCAATGGCCACATTGGAAAAATATGAAATTGCAAGAGGGTCAAGAATCAGAATCTACATATTCACAATATTTTCAGGTGTTTCTTAAGTATTCTTGTCTATGAGAATCACTTGGACTTTTGTTGAATTATAGGCTCTGCTTCAGTCTGAGCAAATTCTCACCAGGATGTTGAACCATAATTGAAACACTTCAAAGCCCTGGTTTAAGTATATGCTCTGAGAAAGCGTTAACTCTCCTGGTCTAAGGAGACGGGCCTTATACCTGCCTTGTATTTTGGCCCTGTCCACTATTAAGACACACCAGGACAGAAGGCCAGATGATTCACGGAGAAGCTAGCTAAAACATCATACAGCACCAAACCAATATCAGCAAATGCCTACATTCAGGCTTCATGTTGAATGCTAACTAGAAACTCTGGTTTGAGGAAGCTCTGATGGTCTAGCCCATAGGGAGATGTACTGAGAACCACAAGGCCATGCCTGCCTCTGGTCAAGTCCACCAGATGCTCCACAGGAAAAAGATGGGCAAGATGTACATTTTCATATTCAGCAGTAATTGGGAAATTTCACTTATATTAGCTCAATCTGTTCAAAAGATCTCAAATTAACATCTCAAGGAATCTCTAGCTTCCGGGCTTCTCTTAGAATGCAGTTTTTGTTGACCTCTCATGTCAACTTTTGACTCCCAGAAAGGCTCTTTCACCCCATGTGACTGAGATTAGCAAGGTTTTGATGTTTTTCTTCAAGTCCATTCTGATTTACAGCAACCCTAGGTGACAATACAAGTGTAGCCATAGAGTTCTCTTGACTGTAATCTTTTTTTTAAAAATTTAAATTTTATTTACTGTGAAAACCATGTATGGTGATTCAAGGGGTGAGGTTTGGAGAGCAGAAGGGTGAGGATAGGTAGGGATGAAATTGCAGGGCTGCACAATTTGGTAGGCAAGGGGAGAAGGCAAAGGAAATGAGAAAGATCCAGTGGAGACCAGAAAAGACAGGGTAATGGTGAGCATAGTCCAATGGTGATTAATTTTTATTATTTTTTTACAAAGAAATTGTCTTATTCATTCTCATTTGAGAATGGGGCACAGACTCTCTGGCTTCTTCATGCTGAACAGGGGTGTTGATGGGAAGGGGGAAGGAGGAAAGGAAGCCCATTTTAACATCTTACTGGTGGTCCTGACTTGAAACTGCTTGCCTTCTTGTTCTGTTAGAAGATATTTTCCTGACGTTTACTGTCCTGTGGACTGCAAAGTGTTTGCCAAGGTGGGTCCAGTGGGGATGGCTGGCTGAACCCTGAGGATCCATCCTCCTTCACTTCCTTAGCTGGCAGTTATATTTCCCTTTTGTCTCTGGAACTGGGTTCAGAGTTCAGGTCTGGAGTAAAACTCAGTGTTAAGGTTACCTATAGCAAAGGAAGCAAACCTAGAGAGAACTTGCGAGTTATACGTAGAAGGGCTTTGGAGGTTTGACTGTAATCTTTATGAGAACAGCTCACCTGTTCATTCTCCCTTACAGCTGCTGGATGAATTCAAACTGCCAGCAGTTAGCAGGCAAGTGTTTAACCATTGCATCACCAGAACTCCATCTCTTAGGTTAGTTATGACTTAATGTTATTAAGAAAGAAAAATATCTTACTGGAGAGGGATGGTTGCCAGGCTAAACAGGAAAGTGAATCCCTGATGTGAAAAGATGGACAGTGTCAAATGCTTTTGTCAGCTTTTCATATTCAATTCTAAGTTCTTTGGCAGCTACTGTTCTTCACCTATGTACCAGCATCTCGGCTCAGAATTCTAGATCTATAAGGAAATCTACTTGTCCACAATGAGCCTCCAGGACAAGAATGTCCACTTTGATTAGCTAGTGGTAAAGAGCCAAAATCTGAACACAAAACATGTTTCCTGTCCTCTGCTTCCATCTGTACCAGTGGAATAACTACACACAAAGGATTCTAATGGAGATTATTTATTAGCCCTTGATATGTTTTACTCAGTGGATGTGGCAGGTAAAGAGAAACAAGTTTGCTTCAAGGCAGCCTTTTCCACTTTTGCTTTTCTCTTCCCTGCCCCCCATCCTTGGGTGGCATCTGCAAGGCATTTAACTTTCTTCTTCTGGATCACAGAGGACTTTTTCATGGCTCATGTTACGTCTTTCCACTTCCAGCCTTTCTCCCCACCCCTACTGTAAAATGAGAAGATTTTTTTTCATCTTTAAAAGTGATGTAAGCTTTCTTTTTCTCTCTCTGTGAGAGATGTTAAGTTCAAAGTTTTCAAAATGAGGAAGCACTAAAGGCAGCATCTTTTTATCCTAGAACTACTGGCCCAGCCTCTGAAATGTCAGCCCTCCAGCTGGAATCCTCCGTGATCTTCCATTCAGCCCCTTGGTGTGGGGACAGTGGACTCTGGGGCAGGGTGCTGGCGTGGCTACCGGTCCACCACAAGCTGTGAGTAAGGGATTGAATCTCTCTGGGTCTCACTTTTCTCATCTGAGGGCAGTGGAATTAAAGCATCTCAGAAGTTACTCCAACTCCTAAGAGTCCATGAATCAACTCCAAAAAAAATGAATGTAAAACCACTGATCTATTATTTTTATGAGAAAAGTTCTATTCCTTCTCTTAGTTCCTCTTCTTGATAAGCAGAGATGGTTTCATGAATATGTGGTGCTCATCTCAAGGAGCCCTGGTGGTGCAATGGTTAAGTGCTCACCTGCTAATCAAAAGGTTGGTGGTTGGGGCGATGCAACACTATGAGGATGATGAGGGACCGAGTAACCTTCCATGGAGTCATGCAGAGGTTCACGATGAGTTGGGACAGACTTAACAACATCCAACGACAAAAACAGCACAATGACAAACAACATTGCTAATCTCAGTCCCTCAGGATAAAAGCTCTTTATCAAGGGAACTGTTTGGGAAAGCCGCCCCTGCTTCTTGGATATGTTTTTAATCTGTTCAGAGAGCTTCATATGAGAAGCATCAATACTTCTCCACTTCAAAATCTTTGAAGTAACTTTTCACCTTTGATCGTAACACCTGTATGTTATTAAACTCTTTCTCTCCCATATAGACTTCTGTTACAATCCTATTGGCTCCACTGGTTGTTCAAAAGGAGGTCAAGTATCTTTTGACTTCCCTCCTGCAGGGAGTACCAGAGTGTCCATTTCTTCTCAAGTGTGCCTTTGTGGACACCCCTGCCAGGTCCCTCCTACAATGGTCGGTTAGAGAGAATATTAAGGGACAAAAGAGAACTATGTTCTTTCATCTTAAAGACTAAGATTCTAAACATGAGCATGTTTACCATCATAGCCTCCACAACAGAGAATGGAGAAGAGGGGGAGGAGCAAGCTCAAGTGCACAAAATTCCCCTTTTTAACTCCATAAACTGCCTCAGGCCAACTCACTTAAGACTCATTTAAATTTCATAGCTAATTTTTACTGCAGCACCCTGAAACTCTCATTTAGCCCAATTTTGTCAGATTTCAGCAAATAGAAGATGATTTTTGGCGTGGAGCCGCCTAGAGAACAGAAGCATTTGCTCAAGAGAAAAGCGTGAAGCCAAGCAGCACCACCCAACTCACACTGCTCACGGTTATCACCCGAACATCTAAGCACACTCTTTGTCTTCCTTCTTTACGAGGAAGCTTGAAGCTTCAAGGCCCAGAGCCACATGGTCTTCATTTCCTGGCCGCCTCCCCCAGCCTCAACAGCACTACACACACACCCCATCCTCTACCTATGTTCAAGATATCGTCACCCATACATTTTTCAGGGAAGCAAATGAGGCATGAATGCCAATTCTCTGCATGTATATCAGATCACATAATAAATGACTGCCTGGCCTCATAGAAAACCTTGGGTTTATTCAAACCTTCACAGCTGACAAAGCACCTTCATGTTCATTAATCTCCCAGAGTCTTCACCTTAAGCCTGAGAGAAGGGTACCTTCCCTCTCTTCCCACTACAGACCAGCAAATGGCTGTGTAAAGAGACTGGCCAAGGGAACTGGCCAAGGACACACAAATGAAGGACAGAGCCAGGCCCTCTGACCTTAACAAGACAGTTCATTTTTCCTCCCCCGAAGCTGCACTGCAGCCCCAAGGCACGCAGTTCAAATCCACCAACTGCTCTGTGGGAGAAGAATGGGCAATCTTCCTGTGCAATTAACTGTCTCTGAAAACCTGCTGGATGGCACTCACAACCACAACAATACTACATCTCTAACTTCCCCCACATTCTGCTTGGTGGATTAGAGACATGAATCAGGCCTCACTAGGAAGTGCTGGTTTCCACGAAAAGCTTGTCACTGAAGATTCAGTATAAAGGGGTGCAAACAACAGGAATCCAAGCTCTGCCTCCAGCTATGCAATACTGCACAGTTCCTTCCACATGGCTCTAGTCCCAGGACAACAATGGTTATTGCTGGCAACTGCTAACCAAAGGCTAGCAGTTCAAGACTATCCAAGGTGTCTCAAAAGAAAATCTCAGCCAAAAAAAAAAAAGGCTCAGCAATCTACTTCTGAAAAATAAGCCATCAAAACTCTTTGGACGTCTAAAAAGAAATAAACAAAAATAAAGAGAAAGGGAGGAACTTCTATGAAGTTCTACATTGATACACGTGGAGGTGTCGTGAGCTAGAATTGCCTCAATGTCAGCTGGCTCCCTCACGTGGTACTTCATGCGAATCCGACTCCTACATGAATGAAACTCAAAGGCACACCCCACCACTACCAAAGAACATCCTGAGAGTTACATGGCCTCCTTGTGACTCAGGAGACCTCTCTAAGGAATGGACATAATGTGATAGCCACCTCCCAAGGCTGTTGTGTGAACAGAGTGAAATACAGTACAGATAGGCAGGCTCCATAAAACCCAAAACTCAGTGTCATCAAATCAATTCCAATTCCTGGGGCCCTTCAGAGAGTTTCCTAGGCTGTAAACCTTTATGGGAGGAGACTGCCCAGCTTTCTCCCTCCAAGTGGCTAATAGACTTAAGCTGATGAGCTTTGCATTAGCCGCCCAACACCTAAAACAATCCACCACTAAACATTAAAAAATGTCTCTTTCCCCTTTCGTGATCTCCAGTATCTTCTTTGGAAATATTTGCTTCTTATAGAAATCTCTCCCTCATAGCCTCCATACTTCCTTCATGGCTGGAAGACACTGTGACTCTAACTGTGGCAGTCAGCCATTTACCAGGTACACAGGTGTACCAGGTACACAAAGGCCAAACACCTGTGCTCTATTTAGACCCTGATGTTTCAGGATCCAGGCCCTAGTGATGAATAAGCATCAGAAGTTGTTCCAGGGTCATCTGAACAATAATAATAAAAATGCACATCTTATTTCTGCTGTAACATTTTGAGTGACCCACACTCAAAATGAATACCATTCTTTGTTTTTCATTCCTGGCATAATATACCACATGATTCTCTGATTCAAAGTGACCAAAGCCAGTCCATTGCATGTCACAAAGGCCTAGAATGTCGATGTTCATGCGTTTCATTTTCCCAACTTATAGTTCTCCAACATTCATAGTCTACATGCCATGTTCAAACTATTAAAGGGTGTTTACAACTGTTTCTCCTCATTTTGATTGACTTCCACTATTCCAATCTGGGCTCTAACCTTACTATTATAACTATCCATTTTCACCTATTCATAGGGTTTTCAGAGACCTACTATTTCAGAAATGATGACCAGTCTTGCTTTTTAAGTCTGTCTTAATCTGGGAGTTCCACTAAAATGTATTCACTGTGGGTGACCCCTCTAGCATTTGACACACAAGTGGCACATCTACCCCTCTAGCATTTGACACACCAGTGGCACATCTTTGAGTATCACAGCACCCACAAGTTACTTCAGTCCAGCAAAGTGACAGACAAGTGCAAGGACAGGGGTGAGACAAAATTCTGAACACAGACAATACAGAGAAATCCCAGTGTCACATATCACAGTAAGGCTGGAATGAGGGGCACGAGGATGTTTGAAGATGAACTACGCCGTGATTTCTAGACTAAGAGGGAGAAGAACCTCAGACAATCTTAAGAGTTTTACAGACCGACTTTACAGACCTGGTTCAAGCTGACCAAGTGAGCTGTGGGCCTCATTTCCACCAAGCGGAACAGCCCACCTCCATGTCTCCTATCCGAGCAGATGGAACATGGAATTTTGTCTCCTTTCTTACCTCCACTCACATTTGCATGCTTTTAAAGAATTAGAAATTCTCGGAGTCCCTAGAGTTAAGATGAGTTAGTACAGGGTGATCATGTTCCTCAGCCCAAATTCTGCACTTGTGTGTGTTCACCTGATGGTATGCACAGGAATCAGATCGACTACATCTGTGGAAGGAACCGCTGGAGAAGATCAGTATCAGCTGTGAAAACTAGGCCAGGGGCTGATTGTGGAACAGACCACCAATTACTCATATGCAAATTCAAGCTGAAGCTGAGGAAACTTAAACCAAATCCACAGGAGCCAAAATATGACTTTGATTTCATACCACCTGAATTTAAG
>NW_006400302.1:145226-146548 GCF_000299155.1 Elephantulus edwardii
ATAGAGCAGGGTTTAGAGCTGTTGTGCATAGGGTCGCTATGAGTCGGAAACGACTCGATGGCACATAACAACAACAACAATGAACTTACCTGTGGTCAAATTCCATACAGCAGGCCCCATTCTTGACATTGTTGTGCCTTCAAGTGCCTAACTTCATAGCCAACCCTCGAGGGGGTTTTCAGAGACTGTAAATTTCATGAAAGGAGATTATCAATCTTTCTCCCACAAAGCAACTGGTGAATTAGAAGAGTGCGCCTTTGGGCTGGCAGTGCAACTCCTTAACTCTAAGCCATCAGTCAGAACCGACTCATAGCTGACCCGACCCCGCAGCGGGTTTTCAGAGGTTAATCACGTAGGAAGAGATTGCCCATCCTTCTCCCACAGAGCAACTGGTGGACTAGAACCGTGAGTCTTCAGGATTGCAGCGCAGCTTCTTGCCACTAGGCCACTAGGGCTCCACAGCCACAGAAAAGCAATAAGACACAAGTCCAGTCTCCACTCTAAGAGCCCATGTTGGACAGGCAGTGGACCAATTAACTCTGCCTTTGCTTTGGGTGTGACCTCAGTTGCTGTCACGGGTTTCTTTCATGGTTCCTTTATGTCTTGTCTTTTTTCCCCTCCCCCTCGGAGGAGGCGCGTAGAGCCAGCACGTGATCGTCATTTGCACACGTTGATGCCTCCCTAACACCAGCTGGAGATTTTGCATCCAGTCGACCACTTTACAAGTCACTGGCGAAAAAATAAGCACCACTTTTAAGATTTTGTTAGAAAATGAAGGAGATGATTATTTACATTATTTTTTTTAAGTCTTTTTGTTCTTTTCCTTTTAGAAAAGCACAATAATTCATTGGTGGTGCCTTCAAAAAATATTAAATAATGAAAGCCAACCTGTACCTTAAAGTGTTTCTCAAACACGTGGGGCTTGTAAGAAATCAAGGACTGATTGCTGCTGATCATGTGGTAGACAGCTGCGGAGGAAGATTTCCAAGCGAACCGGAACAGGCAGTTGTTCTACGGAGCCGTAACCGACTCCAGGGCAGTGGAGTGGGTCTGGGTTAGTCGAGGCCTTTTGTTTTCATGGACTCTACTGCCCTCTAAAGGAAAATAAGAATATTGCGGGAAACAGGGGCCTTTCTGGGTTTGGGAACAAAGCCTTTGACGTCAAAACGGGTTTTCTCAATTATGCAATTAAGTAGGATAGGCTCATATCTTGTGAGTTATTAGTATGAAAGAATTACTTGCTTAAATTACGCTGCTTCTTTTGAGGAAAAGAACTTTTGGCAATAACTGTCATCAAGACAGATCCATAGCTGAGCCGCCAG
>NW_006400302.1:146648-156864 GCF_000299155.1 Elephantulus edwardii
ATGACACGAGGCTGTTCATTTTTCTCACTTGGAGGGCTGGTGGACTCGAGTTGCCTACCTTTGAGTTAGCAATACAGCTCCTTACCCACTAGACCACCAGAACTCCCCTGTGGGTTACCAATTTAACTCTTTGCTTAAGACATGCTGCTTGTTTTGCGGCGTAGAATTTCTGGCACAAATCACTTGAGGGCCAGTTTTCATTCTGAGTCATTTAGCTCCGGGAGCAACATACGAGAAGAGTGAAGCTTCGTGGGCCTGGCCAAGATCCTTTTGACTATTCTCAGGAGGAGGACACAGATGAGCAGGTGCTAGTTTACAAGGTGCCTCCTGAGGCACTGGTGACCCTTCTTCAGCATGAGTTTGACTTGCGTAGGTGAATCCTATGTGTGATCTCCCCCTCTTCTCACAGGGAGATGATAGTGGGAATCCCAGAACACTTAATTGTGCTCGTGCAAAACCTACACCTAAACCAAGAAGCTGTTATGTGATCAGAGTAAGGAAACATTTGGTTTAAAATCAAGAAGGGTGGCAAGGCTATCTTTATACCTATGCAATCTGTATGCAATTTGTCTATGTGACTAATCACTTGAGAAGTTGGAACTTTATAAAGAATTTGGCATCAGGATTGGAGACCAATAAATAACCATTATGCAGATGGCATTGGAAGCAGGAGTGGCATCCACTTCCTAAACAACATGCCTCCAGAAACTGAGCTTTGATAAATGTCAATAGTTGTAGAGGGGCTTTAAGCCTTTTGTTCATAGGGTCACTAGGAGTCATGCTCAACTCGAAGGCAATCAACAGTTGATCATGCTTTCAACACGAATTTAACAGAAGGAAAGAAAACTCTTGTAAAGATTTACAGCTTCAAGACCTGATGCAGTCACTGTCACAATCAACTCAAGGTGACTGTTTTTATAGATTGTGAGATAGCATTCATGATGTCTGTAGAAAACTGAATAGCTCTACCCTAACCAAGTCAAATTTTACCTTTAGGAGGGAAAAGCCGTGCCAGCACTTAATTAAAATTGCTACCTAAATTTTACGTTTGACTACATTCATTTAACCACAGCCTAAAGTATTCAAGTCTGTCAAAAATATCCAGTCAGCCATTCATGATCTGAACTGTGGTGTATAACATCAACTGAAATATAGTTCATGTAAGTCATTCTTGTTTTGTAATAAACTGCTAAATTACCCATTAGCAGCTTTCTTGCGATAAACTATCAACTCTGTAGTCTTAATGCCAAAAATTTATACTTAATGGGATTCTCCAAACACCCCATCAGCACATCCTCTCCTCCAGATGACACCTTCATTCTGAATAGCATCCCTTTTAAGAATCCAGGCTTGACCAGTATTTGAACCAAACGATGCACACAGGTTTGGCCCAGTCTTGTGCCACCTCTCCCTTTTCAATGTGGCGCTGGGCACTTCTGAACAATTTCCTTGCTCTTTTAAGCATTATCCATTTTTAACCCAAATTCTTGTAACTTCTATAGAAGGAAACCCCTCAGAAAGTGGACAACGCCCTTTCTAAGGATTTCATCTTTATGTAACTAGGCTGCCCTATTTTTTCTTCCTCTAATCAGCTGGGGGTCCTAACTCCCAACGTTTGGTTAGCAATCTGGTGCCGGACCAGTAGTCAGTAGGGGTCCTTAAATCCCATGCCTTCTCATTGCTCAAGTAAAATCCAAATTCTTTAAGGGGACACAAGGGTCTCCATGCCTGCCTTAGTCCAATGTGCAGACTACCTCCCATCAGCTCGTTGCTGAGCAATTAAGAGCAGCAAGCCTGCCTCTGCTCTATCCTGCTGGCTCTGGCCTCAGTTAAAGAGGAGACATCATGTGTTTTCCCCCAGGACTTATGCTAAGCTTTCCTCTAAGTAAATTTTTTCTTATTTCAAAATGCTACTTTAAAAAAAAGCTACTTCCCAAGTTGCTGCATGAAATTAAAACCTTTATTAGACATGAGAACTTCCTAATGATCTGATACTTTTCCCAAGTAAGGATGCTTTTTAACAAGGGAGTATTTGACAATGTCTGGAAGTATCTGGGGTTGTTATGGAGCAATAGAGAATGGGCAGAGACTGATAAACTTTCTACCACGTACCTCACAGTTACCTGGTGAGAAATGTCAGTAATGCCAAGGTTTAGAAATAGGGTTTAAGAGCCACTAGAAATTAATCAAGCAACTGAATTTATGTGGCTTCAATTGTCCTTCCTGGTTTCATTTGATGAAATTCTTTCACATTTTTTCAATATTAAGTTCCCTTGTTTGGAAAACTGGAAGAGCTCACTATAATTAAAATGGCACAACCGTATGTGGTTAACAATACAGACTAATCAAGTAAGGTTAAAAATTGATCTACTAAAACTTTAAAGACAGTAAATTTTATTCATCTGGTAGTACTCGATGCTCACAGGGCACCGTACAACAAATTTTAAAAATACAATATAGATTTAAAAAAAAAAAAATCAAACAGCCAGAGATCAATTCCATTAGAGGCCAATGGCCCATGGAAAAACCCACCCTCTCTCACCTTAAGCACATTTTTTTTCTTCCTGTTTATATTTGGCTCTAAGTAACACCAAAAGAAAAGTGCTAAGAAATCTGGTAGTTAAAATGTCACATAGCGTCTTTCATGTAAATGTATCACAAAACGCTTTTCTTCAGTAAGAGCATATAGTATCTCAAAAACGCTTTTCTTCAGTAAGAGCATATAGTATCTCAAACATCTTTGAGTTTATTTGGTCCCACTTTTAAGGTCAAAGCTTTCAGTAAATTTTCCTCACTTCTCAATTCTCAAATTATCAGTAAAGTCACTGAACTGCAGTAATCTTCCTTGCTTCACTGTGCCACAACACGTATTTTCCATATACAGTGAGAATGTGCAAACTACAGTTATCCACGTGCTAGAATTAAAAATACAACTTCTACTCAAGGTTGGTTTTTAAAAATAAAATTTTGGCTTTGACAATTACATACTTACATCTTCATGATTAGGTATTACTAGAGATCATTTGACATCCACTGTAGAGATTTATTAAAGGTGCACTGGCTTTACAGTTATGAAAATGTCTAGAGATAAGTTTTGAAATTTGTGTCTAATTTTATTACACAGTGAAATGTTACATCATACAAGAACAGAGTTACAACTTCTGGCTGGAGACTCAAATCAATTTGCTAAAAGCCAATTAATTGCAAGCTGTTTCTCATCTAAGCTTCCAAAATAGAGACCCACGTGTTAACAATAAAAGTCATAAACTCTCTAGTCCCAATATAGCAATTTTACTTAGAGTACACTAACACAGACCTTGAAGCCAACTATGATTTTCCCTTGGAGTTCACAGACGTACTAAAAAGAGGGAAAGAAAACAAAACAGCTACACATAGGAAAAAGACTAAGATATTCTTGACCATAAAATAAAGCTAAAAATATATTCAAAGTATCTGCCAAAGAATACTAAAAACTGCCTCAATGTTTTGCTCTAGAATTAAATGGCTTTTTCATGTATGCACTGACACAGAACAATTATGTATAAATGCAAAACTAAGCAAACCTAGGTATCTTAGCAATAGCTTTATGCATAACTAGATATGTCTCCCCTTTCCCTTTATATCGTACTTCTCTAGAGCAAGGAGCAGGCCATATGCATCTTTGCATCCTCTGCACCTAAGCAATGTGCTAGCATACAGCAGGTATTCAACAGGTACTTGTTGAGTATGAATATTGTCTTGGACAAAGGAGAGAGACCTAAGATTGTCTTGTTCCACTAGCACTGTTTAGGTAGTAGCCTCACTCTAAAGACACAGAAGTTTCGTAGTAAAGATACCTTCATCACTAATATACCCATCAAGAGGTGGACTTGACTTGAATCATTTCCTTTAAAGAAACATTTCTGTAAAGCATTTTGAGAAATCAAGAGATGAAAGGCGCTATGGAAGTTCAAAGTAACATTCTTCAAGACAGTTCACCAAAGGAGCTACTTTTCCATGGTGATCAAATGTCGGAGCTAGTTTGAAGTAAACAGACCCAAAGTTACTCTTCTCATCAATAAAACAATGGGTTTTAACATTGTTTTTACAAAAATGCCACCCATCACTTTATATACTTTGCATTCTGCCAGCTATTCTCTATAAACCAGGTAACAGAAGATGAAACTAAACCACTTATTCTACACAAACCAATACTTTTTACCAAAGTTCTTCATTTTACAAATCATGTTCAAAAAACACACACAAATTAGCATTTTATACACAAATGTTTATTTCTGAATTAAACATTCCCCTTTAACACAAGGAATGAAATTCTAAATCTTCATAAAGATGAATTAAAAATTAAATCCTTCCAGTATTGTGTATATAATCACTGTGTTCTTGGTCACTACTGGCATTTACTATCAAAAACAAAGACAGGTTATTTAAAAATCATGCTACTGGATTTCTAGCTCTTCCTCTATGACCAGTTCTATACTGATCTGCAATGTTTAAAAGTTTACATCACCAAATTGAAGCAGGTTTAAGGTGTCAAAGAGCTGTGCATTAAACACAAAATAAACAATAAAATTATAAGATATAGTCAAGTTCGTAACGAATATAAGTGTTCTTATCATCATTGTAGATTCTTGGGTAATGTGCTATCAGCGCGTCCTGTGACCCAATATAGATGGAGTTGTATATTTTCCAATAAACATCTCTGACTTTCCTGGCTGGGTGAAACAAACCCTAGAATAAATTAAAAGATACATTATTTTAATTTCTAAAAATTTACATAACTAACTGTAACACACTTAATTATGTACATGCAATAGACACTGGAAAAATCTAATTCCTCCTTAGCTCCCATAACAGTATTAACAGTATTCTCATTTGGCATAATACACCTTACTGGCAATCAAGAACAGTGAGTGACTTCCACTTCTTAAGTAACATGCCTCCAGAAGCTCTATGAACGTTAATAAATGCCAATAGTTGTAGTGGGGCTTCAGGCCTTTTGCTCATAAGGTCACTATGAGTTGTGCTCGACCTGAAGTCAACAACGGGCTATATTACTTTCCTCATCAAATAAGCTAATATTTAAGAATATTTTCACTTACCTGTAAACAATACTGCAACATTCTACATGGTCCAATAGCAACCCTCAGTCCCTCAAGAGCTCCCATAACTGCCTGAATTACATGAGGAGAGGTCTCAAACACATTAGGCCAAACATAGTTCAACAAGTGATTCAGTGAGTCTTCACAACCAAATCCATACACTCCAAGTGACATGTGCTGTACTACTGCACTAGCTGTCTGTCTGTGCACAAGGTCCCTGAGGGGGAAAAGGGGAAAAGTATGCAATGTTAAAACATTTTTAGTTTAATAAGAATAGCCACCTATTCATTAGAAATTAAGTTTCTAATTCTGTTCACTGAGCAAATATGAAGTCATCTAATATGTTATGCATTCAATATTTCCTTTAGAATACTCTATTCACTTATACTCTATTTCACTTGAGAATTTTGCTTTAATGATGCAAAATTCACCACAGTTCAAAATTTTTTACAATTAACTTTTAAAATGGGTATGTGTAAAAAGTTGAATAATTTCACTTTTGATATGCTATTAAAGTAAAATCACATGACTCTTGCATATGAATAACATTCCATTTATAAACAATTATCCTGAAACCCTTACTTCAAATACTAACATGTTAAAAAACCCTAATCCTCCCTTTATAAACTTAACATTTCATTCAGAAAGCGAAGAACTCAAATGAGGAGAGACAAAAAAAGGAACTGATCATTTTTATCCAATCTATAGGAATGGGAACTCTTTTTTTCATTAGCTAAACTTTGACAAGACAATCAATCAATTCCACAACTCCTTCGATCCTACAACAGCTAATATACTGGGGTTTACAAGGATATTCTGCTCTCCTAAGTAGGACCACCACCTCAAAACATAAGGAAAAAAAATACTTGTTTACTTAACACTCAATTTTCTATTATAATAATGTCTAATCTTTGCCCACTGAAGTGAAGCAGTATTTCCTCATTAATAACCCTAGTTTATTAAAAAATATTTTTAATGATCAAATAATCAGTGGCTTTATTTCTATTTTAACCAAAAGTTTTACAGGAAAGCTGGATTTTCTTTCATTTACTGTTGCAGTTTCCTCCCTACCCTAGTTGATGTTTTAAAAAAATATTCATTCACTGTTACACGATTTCCTCTCTTAGTACGGTTCAAAGGATATTCTACCTCAATTTATTCGTAGAAAAGATGTAATGTACAACTAAAGGTTATATATATATAAGTGACCTCACTCTGAGGTGAAGGTAAATCTCACCTGAGAAACATGGGCAATTTCTCCCATTTCACTAAGGAACTATGGGTAAGTCTGTTTATCTATCAGGCTGCTGCTAACCCAAAGCAGTGGCTCTTGGTAGCTCAAGAGAAAGATGTACAGTCTCAGAATCTGGACAGACAGTCACTAAGAAAACAGAAATGACAGCAGTGGGGCTTTTTGAGATTGTTTACTTGGTGCCTGGCAGCTATGCTTTTCAAAACCCAATTTTCAGTCAGCTTCCATGTCCCTGCCTACACATATCTTTTTGGAGGTTTAACATGTGATAATCTGATTAATATTAACACAAAAGTAATTAAATAGATTCTAACCTGAATAATTTATCTCCCCTAGAAAATAAAAGGTCCATTAAAAATAAAAAGGTCCTTCCTCCAATTACTCTAGACCCTCCATTTTCCTTTAGCAGATTTTTTGTCGAAGGCTAGAATACTGGCTTTATTATAATTATTTTTTTTGTGTGTACCGTCAAATCGGAGCTGACTGGTACAAGAAGAGATTGCCCCTCCTTCTCCAGTAGAGTATCTGGTGGATTCGAACCGCATACCTCTGGGACTGCAGTGCAGCTTTTTGCCACTTGGCCACCAGAGCTCCCTGAGAATCCTGGCTTTTGTAAAATAACTCAAGGTAAACAAAATAAAGCATGTAATGGAAACAGTGTGGTGGCTCTGACAATCTATGTTCAGGTGTATGAAAGAACT
Source organism: Elephantulus edwardii (assembly GCF_000299155.1). Lineage (NCBI taxonomy): Eukaryota > Metazoa > Chordata > Mammalia > Macroscelidea > Macroscelididae > Elephantulus > Elephantulus edwardii. The sequence continues at coordinate 153,701 of NW_006400302.1, forward strand.
TAATAGAAATCCTTTACATTTTTTTTTAAAAAGGCTTAAAAAGATTAGGTCTCCGCTATAGTTAGCTCATACTATTTCCTCTAATTATATCTCGATGGTTAATTTTTTTTTTTTTAAAAATCAATCCTTATTCTTTGAAATGTATTTTGTGTATTATTAATTGGGGGGGGTGTGTTACTAGGTGCTGTCATTAAAAGGATTGCTGCTGTTGTTGTTGTTAAGTGCCACCGAGTCGCCTGTGACTCATAGCAACCCTATGTACAACAGCCTGAAACCTTTCTCCACCCCTTGCCATCCTCACTATCTCCGACACACCTATCCCCACTACCCCAGTGACTCAATCAATCCATCACGAGGGTCTTCTTCTCCTGCGTTGTCCCTCCACCCTCCCAAGCATGATGTCCCACTCTAAGGACTGATTCCACCTTGCAACAGGTCCAAAGTTTGTCAGATGAAGCTTCAGAATCTTTGCCTCCAAGGAACAGCCTGGCCTCACCCTCTCCAGAATGAACTTGTTTGTTCTCCTAGCAGTCCATGATATTCAATAATATTCTCCAGCACCACAGCTCAAAGGCATCAACTCTCCTTTTATCATCCCTAGTCACTGTCCAGCTCTCTGATGCATAGCGAGTAATGGCAAAGACCATGGCCTGTATCAGGTGCACCGTAAGTCTCCAAACTGACATCATGCTCTTCAGTACTTTGGAGAGGTCTCTGACAAACTTTCCCAATGCAAAGCATCTTTTAATTTCCAAGTTGCTGGTACCAAAAGCGTTAATTGTACAGCCAAGCAATCTGAAGCTGTCAACAATTTCCATCTCTTTACCATGTATCATGATGCTGCCAATCAGCCCAGTGGTGAGACTCTTTGCTTTCTTGACGTTGAGCTTCAACCCATATTGAAGGCTGCAGTCCTCCTCAGTTTCGGCAAGCAGGGTTGTGTCATCTACATAACACAGATTGTTGATGAGTTTTCCTCCAAACCTGATGCCACACTTCTCCTCATAAAGCCCGGCCTCCCAGATAATATGTTCCGCATATAAATTGAAAAAATATGGAGCTAGGACACATTCTTGAGGTACACCTTTCCCAACTCTGAACCATGCAGTGTTTTCTTGCTCTGTTCTGACAACTGCCTCCTGGTCCAAGTATAAGTTTCACATTAGAACCATCAAGTGTTCTGGGATTCCCATACTTCTCAGAGTCAGCCACAGTTTGCTGTGACACACAGTCAAATGCCTTTACATAATCAATGAAACAGATGCTCCTCTGGTACTCTCTGCTTTCAGCCAAGATCCACCTGACATTAGACATAATACCCCTTGTGTCACAGCCTCTTCTAAATCCAGCCTGCACTTTAGGCAGTTCTCTGTTGATGTGTTGTTCCAGTCGCTTTTGGATTCTCTTCAGCAAAATCTTGCCTGAATGTGATATTGAGACTGTTTTATAATTTCCATACTCTCTCGGATCACCTTTCTTTGGAATGGGAACAAATACAGATCTCTTCCAGTCAGTTGGCCAGGTGGTGTGAGCACATCAGGGCAGTGTCTGTTGAAATCTGTCAATCGGTATGCCATCAATTCCTGGGGCCTTGTTTTTTGCCAATTCTTTCAGAGCAGCTTGAAATTCTTCCTTCATCACCATAGGCTCCTGCTCATATGTTGTTTCATAAGCTTCTTCAGTGTCCACCAATTCCTTTTGGGACAATGACTCTGTATACACTTTCCATCTTCTTTAAATGCTTCCTGGATCATTTAATATTCTGCCCAAAGCATCCTTAAGTATTGCAACTTGAGGTTTGAATTGGCTCTTCAGTTCCTTGAGCTTAAGAAATGCTGAGTGGGTTCAGCCCTTTGATTTTTCTGACTTCACCTCCTTGCACTTTTCATTGTAATACTTTGTCTTCCCTCATTGCCCTCTGAAATCTTCTGTTCAATTCCTTAATATCTTGATTTGTTTCCCTTTGCTTTGGCTTCTTGGTGCTCCAGGGCAATACTTAGTTTCTTCTGATATCACCTTGGTTGGTCTTTTCTTCCTCCTGCCTTTGTAAAAATCTTCTGTATTCTTCCTGGATGACACTTTTTATATCCCCCACAGCTCAACTGGTCTTTGCTCATTAATGTCCAAGGCATTACATTAAAAGGGTAGGATGAAGAAAACAAAACTTTGGCAACTGTTATTAGGTGTCGTTGAGTCAACAGTGACCCTATGAACAACAAATCTGAACCCTGTACTATCCTGTGCCACTGTCACACTTCCTGACACAGTAGAATCTACTGCAGCAGTCACCGTGTCCATCTGTCTGGCCGAGGGTCTTCCTCTCCTTCACAGACCCTTTATCTTTCTGAGTATCAGATCCTTCTCCAAGAAACAGCCTCTCCTAGGAACATGGCTTAAGTATATGAGGCAAAGCTTCAACATCTTTGCCTCCAAAGAGTACTCTGGCTGCACCTTCCCCAAGACTTGCTGGTTGGTTCTTTTATAGTCCATGGGATGTTCAGCACTCTTGTCCAATACTACAGCTCAAAAGGCATCAATCCTGTCATCCTCACTCCTTATGGCAACAATAATACCATATACCATAAATATATAACTCTGGTGGCCCAGTGGTAAGAAGCTACACTGCAATCTCAAAAGCACATGGTTCAAATGCACCAACTACTCTGTGGGAGAAGAATGGGCAATTTTCTTCTTTGAGATTAGTCACTTAAAACCAATGGAGGGTCAGCTACGGGTCAGTTCTGATTCAACGGGACACAACAAGAAGAGTCATAGATGTTGATTATCAAAAGAAGTCTGATAACCCAATTAGAAAAGAGGCAAAAGACATGGAAAGAATTTTCACAGAGGAAGATATTCAAATGGCCAACAAACATATGAAGAAATGCTCCAGATCACTGGCAATAAGAGATGCAAATCAAAACCACAATGAGATACCATCTCATTCCAGTACCAGTGGCAAAGTTAAACAGAACAGCAAGTAATATATATTGGAGGGGATGTGGTGAGATAGGAACTCTTTTACATCGTTGTTGAGATTGTACAATGGTACAACCACTCTAGAAGTTAGTTTGGCGCTTCCTCAAAAATCTGAACATAAAGGGAGCTCTGGTGGCCTAGTGACAAGCTGCATTATAATCCCAGAGACAGGTAGTTCAAATCCA
>NW_006400302.1:157316-184498 GCF_000299155.1 Elephantulus edwardii
GGGGGGAGTTGGGCGTTAATCACAGGGTTGCACAATTCAATGGATCAGTGGGGTGAAAGAAATGGGAAGGATCTTTTGTGAAAAACAACATATTCATACTTGTTAAATACATCAAGAGCAAAAAAGCATATGCATAGATTAATAAAAACTCGGGCTAGGATAAATATTAGAACATCTATCTTAATAATTAACTAGTTGAAATCCAAAATGAGTTAAGAATTCTTTCATTCAGTTCGTCACTTACCTATCCATTAAAGCATCTTCAAGTAATGGTGTTACAGCATAAATATAGTCTTTTCCCATTTCACCAATATATTCAAACAAGAAGGAAAGAGATTTTAACACTCCATTTTGAACATTCAGTTCAGGAACTCTGTATTCATTCATTAAGGCAGGAAGTACCGTAAAGGGTGAACATGTTTCGGCAACAATAGCTATTGCCACGGTGGTACAAACTCTGTTCTGTCTTTCTTGAACTTTGAGGTTATTTAGAAGTGTAGCCAATACATCATGAGGGCTGGGAAAAGAAAAATATCAACAAGCTTAAGATGACAAGTCAAAATAATTTTCTGAGAGGAAGGAAGAAAATGTGAAGAAATGGGAATAATAAGTAATAATAGACTTAATGTCATCTAAAGACGTCAATATTTTAAAAAAAGAATTCAAATTGATTTATTGCAAATGTAATTTCCAGTCTTTAGTTATATTTGTTGGTATCTGCAGAAAGATAATTAAACATCTGAAATGAGCTGTCTAAACAAGAATCTGTGCTTAAATTGTAGCCTCCCTACGCTCACATAAAAAAAATCTGTTTGATCCTATGCTCCCATTTCTTCTATACCTTTATTGTATCTAGTCTCTCCTTCACGAAGCATTTATTTTCCTCAAGTTTAGTACGACACTGTGGTTAAAGATTTCTGCCAATTTCTTTACTACATCACCACTAATACAGTCATTACTGCTACCAAGTGTGTCAATAGATTCATCTTGCTTGAAACCACAATTAACACCCTTGGACCAGCCGTCAGGAAATAAGGAGATACACTGCACTGGGAAAATCTGCAGTTAGAGACCTCTCCAAATTATTGAGGAGTAATGATGTCAATTTGAGGACTACGGTGTGTTTAATTCAGGCCATGGTCTTTCTGATCACTTGTTATGCATCTGAAAGCTGGATAACGATTAAGGATGACAGAAAAAGACCTGATGCCTTTGAGCTGTAGTGTTGGAGAAAAGCATTAAACATCCCCGTGGACAGCCAAGAAAAAAAGACAGGTATGTCTTGGAGAGGGTGCAGTCAGAGTGCTCTTTTGAGGTAATAATGAGGAGGCTTCTTTGGGAATGCTGCTAGGAGGGGCTATTCTTTGGAGAAGAATATGATGATGGGAAGCGTGGAGGGATGGCAATGGAGAGGAAAATTCTCAGCTAGGTCGACTGACAAGGTGACTACTGTAATGAGTTCTTATTTGTCAGAAAGTGTGAGGATGGCACAGGATAGAACAGGGTTCAGTTCTTTTCCTCATAGAGTCACTATGAGTGAGTCCTATTTGACTTGACAGCACCTAAGAACAACGGCTACCAAGAAAAGAAAAGGAAATTAGAGGTGGGAGGAGGTAAAACTATCAAAATTAATGTGATTTTTGTCTATTTCTTGAACACATTTTCTAACCAACATGTAGTATCTCACGTTCTATAATGACTGATTCTTCTAATTTGTTTCTGAATGAGTGAAATAACCACAGATTAGCCAATCAAACTGTTAAATCTTGTAAACTAATCTCAAAATATTTCTATTAATGAGATTTGAATTTTATTTATTCTAAAATTAAAAACGGACTTTAGAGTACATAATATTTTAAAAGATTAGCAAAAATTTCTAATCTTTCTAATAGTATCATTTCTCTCTCAAAATATCTCAAGCACAAGTAAACATTTTAAATCTCCCAATTGTTTTACTTCGGCTTAAAATTTAGACAAACACTTCAAAATGTGGAAAGTCAATGGTTAAATGAAGTACTTTTTCTCAATTACAAATTTGTACCTCAAATTGATTCTACAGACACAGAAACACAATCTTGAGTATCAAAACAGACTCAGTAGAACTAAAAAGTACACACGTAATACTCACCCAATAGCCTTTGCAATATAACCAAATGTGTTCACTGTGGCTCTACGAATAGCCTTCTTATGAGCTTTCAAGAGTTCTAAAAGTTCAAAGCAAATCCTCATCCATTCTCTTGCAGACACATATTCTGCTCCCCTAAAACACAGTAATTTTTATAACATTAAAAAAAAAATCTTAAAAGCTCAACTGTGAATGCATGCAAAAATACAACTACTAATTTTTTTAAACCTAACAGTATTCAGATTGGAAAAAAAGGCTAGCTTAGTCTTAAAACCCTACTTCCTACCCTTACAATAAGAGAAACTGCAACTTCACTGAAATTATTAACAGATAAACTGACCATGTATGTATCACATTAGTAACACTTAGCAAATCTGCTAGAATAACAAGCAGCTCAATCTGAAAATGAAACTGCTTATATAAATGCTACTTACCTATCAGCAATACGTCCAACAAGATCAATACAATTCTCTTGTACTTTTTCATGCCTGTTCTTTAAGATCGGGGTAAGCCTAGGCAGCAGATCTTTAATTGGTGGGGTCATCTTATGCATACCTATATTAATACAAGTTAACAAATTATCAATTAATATTTGAATTGCAACTTTTATTCATTTTTCCTTTTTCTTAGCAATGTTATATATATACACAATCAGGCAAAAACATAAGCTTACAGCTCCTATGGAAAAAAAGAGACCCCAGATTCTGACAAAAACTCAGAACTGTTGGTAATTTCTTATTAACAACTTCACATTATGCACAGAAATGAAATAAATTAGCTAAGTGATTTAAAGATGATGGATATCTGGCAACAAAAATTTTTTTTTAATTTGGTCTTGAAATATAATTGTATACTGCTATTAAAATATGGGGACAGCTTATTTTCTGGCCACATACCACAATATAAGCCAGAGATAAACATTTAAATTAAAAGCAAAATTTTCCAGAAAGGGCCCCCTTACCCTTTAACTGCAAAACAAACAGATCTCCAGTCTCCCTGCAATGCAGGGCATACTTGGATGGTATTTACACCTATGAAGAGAGAAAAAAGGAGGCAGCTGGCAGGGGCTCTTGCTCTAACTAGAATTGCTTGCTCTGATTCTCTCTCCATTGTTTTTCCCATGTTTTCTTAAGAAACAATATGGTTTACAACTCCTTGCAAACCAGAGACCCAAACATGGCCAAGTAACTTATTTTGGGCAAACAGGAATCTCCAAGTATAAAAGAACAGGCTGAACTGGGGATTATCTATAAACAAAATAGTTCAAAGATCTTCCATATTCCATAAAAACCCCTCAATAAAATGAGAACAATAGCAGCTATCATAACCAGCTACTGTAACTACCAGGTTGTTTCAGCCTCCCTCAAGCCATGCAACTGTTACTTTTGACAAAGGGAGAAAATCCAAGAGACCATGTATTTGCTCTTGTATAATTACTATGCTTTCCAAGTCCACAATAATTTTCTAATAAGCTTGTGTTTTCACTCTCAATTAGAAAGCTAAATGATAAATTTTAAGGACTTGGATATAAAGACAAGATAATCATTCAATTAATGCTTCTCTGGCGCTATTCTTGTAACAGAAAACCAAAACCCTACCACAACTAATTATAAAACAAAATGTCTAGTAAAATTCAAACTTCAGCACTGTCTTTCCCCCTCCATAGCATGGCAAAATTTATTCCAGAAAGGGTATTATTTTTACTGGAGTCTCTATTTCATGACCTCAAAGCTTTAAGTTACTACTATTAACCTTTTACAGACTCTATAACTGTCTCAGTCTTTAAAGTAAAATAGTAACAGATTTTGGGAGGCAAGACATTTAAGACAACTCTTTATTTAATAATCCTGATGTGCCTGAAAAAAGAAGTTTCAGAAATTATTACTCATTTCCTAAATAATTCTGTACTTCACAAAAAAACCAAACACACCATAATAACCCGAAGTTAAAAGACCAAAGCAAAATCATCAAATGCCATACCTATTACATTTACAATAGCCTTCAGTGCTCCAAGGATGCTGCCCAATACTTCAGGGTACTCTTCACCCAAATATTCATACAAAACAACACCCAAGTGCCCCATCAATTTTTCCTACAACATAAAAGAAATAATGTTAAAATGTTCTAATTTATACTAAACTGTGATAAAGAAGTAAGAATCTGGGACAAAAGGTTACCTCTTGACAAGTCTTCATGACAACAGCAGTTCGTGAGATCAGGTCAGCTGCCTGTTGCCTTACTTTGGCTGATTTGTTATTTAAACGCCACAAAACTGTACCACAGATCTGAGGCAAGTATGGTTTCACTCGCTTGCCAAGAGCATTAACCACAGTACCAAAGCCATTCAACATTACTGAGTCCTAAAAAAGAAAAGAAAATCTGTGTTAAATAAATTTTTAAAAATTCAGTCGAAATTAGGGTTTAATTTCTTTGTGATAGAACAAGGAAGAAATACTAATGCTAAACTTTTCCAATTGCATAAATATGAACTTTTTAATCAAATTAAAAATCTGAGCCAGAGAAGTATTTCCGTAAGCAAATGAATGAGAAAATTGGCCTTTCTTCTCCCTTAAGTCTCATTCTTTACAAGGATACTATCTGTTTTAAAATCATGATGATTATTACCTCTGTAGTCTGTTCTTGGAAAGCATAAAGAATACCATCAATCAGTTGCTCCTCAAGTTTATGATCAATATCTGCTGCTCCTAAATTACCCATGATTTTCTCAATTGTCTCCATCACCATTTTTCTGTATTGTTCAGCTTCATCTTTCAGATCATCCACGATCCTAGATATAATTTCTGCTGCACCTACTTTGTTCGCCAACTCCACAGTAGTATCAACTAACTAAAAAAGGGGAAAAGAAAGCTGTAGTTTATGGCTCTTAAGAGAAAATAAAACTAGCAAATAGAAAACGAAGTATTCTAAAGATCCTATTGCTGTTGTTCTTGACTGCCTTGAAGTCGAGCACAACTCATAGCGGCCCTATGAACAAAAGGCCTAAATCCCCTCTACAACTATTGACATTTATCAAATTTTATAGTTTCCAGAGGCATGCTATTCAGGAAACAGATGTCATTCCTGCTTCCAAAAAGATCCTATTATGTTAGTAAATAGGCTGGCAAAAATTAAATTTATTAAATATTAAGTGAAAGATATTTAAACAAGGGTCTAAACAAGGTAGAACTGTTTAACTAGTCAGATAAGGCATTTATTTTATTATACTAAGACACTGATTCAAATTTGAACTGTTTAAATGATTAAAATCCTTTCACAAGAAAGAGACGAACTATGAAATAATCAGTTCAAAACCACCATGTATGCGTACTCAAACGGACTAAAGAATTAGTCAAAACTGTTTTTGAAGATACATGATTTTGCAGTAAATTCATACCTGTCGGTAATTTCTTCTATCCAAAGCCATTCGGTGTTGCCAAAAATGTTTGAAAAAGGGAGGAAGGATCTCTGTTTTAATGTAGTTTGCTTCCACACCATCTGTTCCACAACACTGCTTTACCACCTAAAATAGTAACAAGAAATAGAATACAATTGTGCAACAACAAATGAAAATCTTTCTGTAAACTTTCATTATAACCACAATAAAGAAACAGAACAGAGTATCAATACATCAGTTGTTTCTTTAAAAAAAGAAAACTTTTAAAAACAAATACTATTTAAATGAGCAACAGCATGTACAATAATTACCTTTAGCACAATTTTCTTCATTTCTTCATCGGGGGATTGGAATTCTCGAATAAGGATTAACATCACTTCTCTTGTATAGTAGTTGGCATATTCTGCATCCATGAGAGGAATAAGATAGCCAATAGCTTTTAAGAAAGCAGCCAGACCCTATTTTAAAATATTAAACAAACATGATACAGAAAAATTACTTAAGTCTCCTTGACTTTAATGAGGAGAAATCAAAAGAAGAAATCTACATCATAGCTCTACCTTTCCTCGGTGCTGACGGATACCTTTCCACAGAGGCTTTAGTACAGAATCAAAAGATTCGATACCATAAGGAGTTGCTGCTTCAGCCAAGGCAGCAATAGCCAAAGCACTGATGGTCCGAACTTTCTGTTGTTCATCCACGAGACCTATAAGATAAAATACGTATTTTAACTAAGCACTAGCATTACTTGACTTCTACAATGTCATTTAGATTCATTCATTGTGTCTAACCTTCTACTAAAGGGTCAAACTACAGAACATGCCCATATTAAAAAGTGCAATGCATGGCAAGTCAAAACGAACCACGGCCTCTTCGGAAATAGTATTATGAACTCTACCATAAAATATATGGTATTTATGGTTAAAGCCCTTCTCTTTATCTCCCAAAACTGGTAGCTCAAATTTCAGGATAGTTATTATACCATAGAAAAGAGCAACAAAAAATTATGACTTACCATGTTCAATAATTTCAACTAGACTTCTGAGATGTGGCAAGATGGCACAGCCCATAAGAATAGCTATCTGCTGCACAATTTTAATACCAGTGTGTCTTGCTTGCCAGGATTTCTTGCTCTTACATACAGCTTTTAAGAAGGGTAATAAAGAAGGAATGCCTAAAGCAGATGCTACAACAGCAAAAGCTCTAGCTGTTGTGTTACGGACATATTCATCCATGTTATCGATATCAGGTCTCATGGTAGAGATCATAGTAGCCAGACCAGCAGCCTAAAGAACAAAGAGTCATGAGCTGGTAACATTAATCCACAACCATTTCTTCCTATAATTAAGTCATTTTCACCAACATACACAAAACTGTTTTCTCTAGAAATGTAATACAAATACCTTCGCCAAATTAGAAATGATCTCTCGGCCTTCCACTCTAGCATAGTAATCTTCATCAATCAACAATGGTTCAATAACCACAAGGATCTGAAAAAGAATAAAAGCAGCTTTATTTTTTACAGCAATTATCAATGTTATATTCACATAACAAAATATTTTTCAAAAATTTGTAATTACCAGGTCTTTGTTAATCAAGGGACAAACAGAAAATTTGATTGGAAAATTTCAAGTCCCAGATAAATATGAAAATTTGAGAAAATGAGAACCAGTCTCCTCCCATTCCTATTCATAGCCTCAGAAACCCAAAGGAGAGTCACCATGGGAAGGAATCAATTCAAAGGCAGTGAATGTGTCTGTGCAAAGAACAGCCTGGGAGTGTATATACATATATAATATTGGTTAACTCGGATAGTAACTTACAAGGATATGAATTTTCCCTTTATACTATGAATCTCTAGTATCAGTTATCATTTTTCAAAGAATTTTTAAATTTCATAAATACACAATAAAAAGTGGGATAAAAAATTTTATGAATTCCTTTTCTATATCAATCATTAGATAGGCTACTTCTTATAACAAACCTTATGTACATATGGTCGAACCAAGTCGTCAAGTTTGTATAATATTCTATCAATAACTTTCACAAGTAAATGACGCTCTTGATCCTCTAGTGTAGGAGACATCAGAAGAGGAAGAATTTGATTAAACAAAGGACCAGCTCCAAATTCACGAGCTTTGTCAGTAATCTGGCGCAATGCAGCCTAGAAGAAAAAAGTAAGAGTCAAAAAGTGCATTTTCTTTACAGTCATTCCATTTGGAATGAGTATGTTACTCCTATCATTTCCTCCACACTTCATTACAAGTCATTTAGATTTTAAAGTAGCTAGAGTTAGACATCAAAATTAATCTTAGCAACTGCAACAGAATTCAATGTTTTTCAAACAACTCAAAAGAGAGACTTAAGTAGAACAATGAAATCACAAAAGTGTAAAACATCTTCACACCCCTAAATACTTACTCCTTTTTTTCAAGTTATACATTATGCCAAGGAGCCCTGGAATATTAACAGAATTTCCTGTATAATTCCACTAATTCTTCAATCTTAATATTTTAAAGGCTTTCAGAACAAAATGGAGAACCTCTTTTTTTCCCCAGTACTTTTTTAGCACAAAAATGTTTGATAAACGCTAACTACCTCATTCTGGCCTTGATAAAAATGAAGAGATTAATTACATTTCAAAATATAAAGATTAAATGAATATAATGATTTCGTGAACTACAACTCACCTTTCTCATTGGAGGTGTTCCATTCTTTATTTTTAAAAGCAACTTCATTATTTTTCTCTCTTTTTGCTCTTCTGGGCTAAGTGTTGACTCATCAACATCAACCTGACAGCATAAAAAAAGAAATATTAGAATGAGATATGATTTATAATTCAAGCAAAATGAACCATTTTTACTTCTATTATTATCATCACTTACCAATAATTTATCAAAGTACTGAATATCATCTGGTTTTAAAAATGGAAGATTTCCAGATGGTTGGTCATTAACACTTTTCATAGTTCTATCTTCAGTCTGCATGTGGAAACCAGTCATGCCACCCAAAGGCGTTGGAGTTGCTGTCAACTTCCGAGCTGGAGTTCGAATAGGAACATAACCTGCTGGAGGAGGGAGTACCTAATGCAGATAAAGGATAGTTTAGGAATTTTATAACTGTAAAAATTAAAGAAAACTGACAGTAAGTAGAGCCCAACCCACAGCAACTCTATAGAACTGGCTACAAATACTCCATCTTTCCAAGGGTTTTGAAAACTTTATGGAAGCCAACTACCACATCATTCTCCCTCAAAATGGCTGTTGAGTCCAAACCAAAAACCATTTAGTTATAATCTGAGAGCTATAATCAGTCTGCCATTAGTCAAGGAGCAACATAAAGGATTATCTGTGCCTAAAATAATTTAATGTTTTCTAGATAGAAAGATTTTCACTTGGTTAAAAAATAATGAACTTTCTCTCCTTTCCATCTTAATTATTAGCTTTTAAACACAACACAAATATTCTCATTTCCCATCTGCTTACTGAGGTTAACAATATTACAATGGTATAGCCCACTGGAATGAGCTACTAACTTTAAGGTGGCTCCCCTTCGGCAGTTTGAATCCCACAACAGTCCTAAGGAACCAAGATGGTCAATCTCTTTCCATGGAATTTACAGCCTCTTAAAAACCTACTGAGAACCAGCTATGAGTTGGTTGCAACTTCATGGCAATGACTTAGACTTAATACTCAATATACGAAAATGTCATATATGAAGCAAATTTATAAAATTCTGATCAATCTATATAAACATGAGTTAACATGTCATATTAGAAAAAATTTGTGAAATTATAAAATCTAATTCAGTGATTCCAACGCAGCTTTTTTAAAAACATGGAACATATGACGTATAGTATTCCTATCAATGGACATAAACCTGCAAGGTGGGCCTAAATTTAAAAAAGGAATAATAAAATACATCGACAAAAATTCCTGCACTATGAAATCAATAATCTAAGCTTAAAATTCTACAAAAATGCTTAAATGTTTAAAAATGAAAATTTTCCAGAAACTTATATACCCAGCTTAACTCTTTCATAAAACTTGTAAATTTTTAAAATAAAAAGTACGTTAGTAACAAATTTGTTTTTAAGATAAAACCCAGGACAAATTAATAACCCTTAAAAAGTCTTCTTCAAAGACCCTGGAATCAATGTCAAAATATGTATATTAAACCAAAGATCAAATGACATATAAAATACATATATATAAGCTACTTGAGTTCTAATATACAATTATTTTAAAATATTTAACTCTAGCAAAGTTCATTAATAATTTTTTTAAAAATTTGGAATCTTATTCTATTGATAACTAATCTATGAAATCAAAGTCAATGCCATCAGTGAGGGACTCAAAGGTCTACTATTTTTTTTAATACTCTTTAATAGTATTCTCCTCTCCCATTTAAAAAACAACAATGAAAACAACTGACAATTGCTTAGCTAAGTCAATATAAGACTGTGAGCATCATCACACATAGCATTGCATTACATGGCAACTAAAAAGTGACAAAGCTGTTGTTGCTGTTGTTGCTGTTGTTACGTGCCACCAAGATGCTTGCGACTCATAGCGACCCTATGTACAACAGCCCTAAACTCTGCTCTGTTCTGTGCCAATCGCACTGTCTCCGATACACCCACCCCAATTATCCCAGTCACTGCATCAATCCCCTCCTGTGCTGTCCCTCCATCCTACCAAGCATGATATCCCTCTCCAAGGACCGGTCCCTCCTTACAACGTGTCCGAAGTATGTTAGACGGAACCCTTAAAATAATCAAATACAAAGCTAACTGGGGTTCGGGGGAAAAGAAGACACCACACACAACAAAATGCCAGTATACAAAGAAACTAAAAAGCAGCAGACTTTAGCAGAAAAGGCTTTCAGGTAACTTAGGTTCCAATGTTGGCTATGACATTAAGGAACTATCAGACTACCTTTAGACCAGCAAATACTCCCACCAAAGTTCAGGTACCTAGAAATCCCACAGTTTAAATGTTAAGTTACTATGATAAAAAAAACTGCAGTGAAAAAAAAAAAAAAGAATCTGCACTGTGTTCCTTATCAAATACATCAACTTAAATACACAACATCTTGTGGGGCACCAAGTAAAATAACAATGACCTAATGAAGAGCTATAATCCTGTGAATACCAATTATGTGGTAGCAGCAACCTATTCCGTACTCCTAAGCCACAAATTTTGTTAAGTAATGCCTATAAACTCCTAGAATTTTTATTAAAATGTGATCTCAGTGAAAATTTTCACAGAAAACTGGTTTCTTAGTCAATCTTCAAACATATTATGACATTGTCATAATATGAACACACCCTTTCTTCTTCCTCCCTGTGACATCAATTGCCATCTAGTTTTCCTCTTCCTGCTTTCTGAGCTTTTTCCCTGGGTAAATGCTGCTCTTTTGATCATATGCGATTGGGTGAATATGCATGGTGTTACGGTTCATCTTACAAGCCGATTATCTATAGTATGGTTACAAGTTGAGCCACAGAAATGAGTTTTATCCTGGGCTTGAAGAGTGTCTAAGGGCCATAGTCTTGAGGATTCCACCAGTATCTATCAGACCAATAAGCCTGGCCACTTTATTGTTCGAGTTTTGTACATTTTTTACCTACTCTGTTCAGACCTTCTACTGTGACCCCTTTTAGACTGGCTAGCAGTAACAGCTGAGCACCATCTAGTTCTTCTGGTCTCAGGATCATGGAGGTTAAGGTTCACATGGTCCATTAGTCCTCTAGACTAATTTGCCATCTTTGCTTTTCTTTCCTGTTTGTTTTCCCAGACAGGGAGAGGCCAAGAAGTACGAGCAAGATTACTACAACCAAGCTTCTAAATACTCAGTCCCTACTCACCAAACTAGGATACAGAACATCAACTTTATGGATTGTTATGATAAATGACCTTGATGTCCTCCCAGTCTATCCTAATGCCCCAGGACCAGCAATTGATTATCTCAGAGCAATTACGTAATTTTTCCCAGGGACTCTTACATGGGTATATTTACAAAGTCAAAAAGTCATTGCTGCTGAATCAGAACCAGCTCATAGTTGACTCTCCAGCAAAACTTCAGAACCTATAAATCATATGTACAGAATGTTCACCTTTCTCCAGAATGACTGGTGAATTCAAACCACCAGAGTGGTCTTTTGGCTAGCAGTACAGCTTTGCCACCAGAGCTACAGCATATAATAATATAAATGAAAGCATTTAACAGAATGAATGTAGAAATCCAATCTACTAAATCTATGAATGATAATAAGTATCATCTCTAGAAGTCTTCAAGATTTCTCCATTCTAAGAAGAAAAGCTTCCTGTCGTTTATTTAATTTCACTGGTCACTTTATTTTTTAAATTGAAAAGCAAAAAAAAGAAGATATATCCAAAAGGAAGGGAAAAGCCATCTTCCTGGGGAAAGGAAGAAATGGGCCATCCTCAGAGGAAAGGAGTAATGGAGGAGGGCCTCGTCGGTTACTTTTTGAAACGGAAATAGACTCGGAAATAGCTAAAAGAATGGAATGTTTGTAAATCTGCATAAGGCTAAGGCAAACCTGACCTGCCAAATAATTCAAATAAAACGTAATTCACATTACTCATCATTATTACCTTATAGCCTTCTGGGAACATAGCATCCAATTCTTCATCAGAAAGTGGACGATTTCTCTCATCAATTTCTCTCTCCCATCTCCAAGCCTGAAGCTGTTCAGGAGTCATGCTCATTATGTGACCTAGTTAGAAGAGAAAAAAGACCCCAAAAAGCAAATTTCTGTAATTATCTACAAAGTGGCACTGTATCACTACACAGTATGTAATAAGTTACCTTTTAATCAATATTTATTTAAATTTTAACTCCATCCAAAGTTTTTTGGGTGTTTTGTTTTGGGTTTTTTTCCAGACAAAATTGGCATTGATTTTTATAAACAACCGTCATTAATAGCACACGTAAAAGCATAAAGAAAATCTTCCAAAGCAAAATTTTTTTCCAATTATAGTTTTTACCTGGAGTAGGAGTAGCCATATTCATAGCTGGTGTGCCAATTGGTGTTTTTCCAGGGGTCAGAACAGGAGTGCTTCCACCCATTTGACTAGCTGGTGTTTCATCCCAACGTGACTTTCTTTTACTGGCTCCTGGAGTTGGTGTTTCACCAATTGAATCTCCACCTCGATCTGTTCGAGGAGTCTCAGCCCATCCACTTCCATGGCCAGGAGTATCTTTAAAAAGAAAGTGATAATCAAGATCTCAGAATATGTTCTTTTCAATAACTTACAAACTCAAAATGAAATTTTTTTAAAAGGCATTCCTAAAATGATCTCCATGTTTTAATGTTTCATTTTATATTTATTCCTCTTACTATTTTTAGTGTTTCTTTCCCACTTAGTCTTAAAAATAGCACAAATTAACAATTTAGGAATAGGGGCAAAAAGCAAAATAATCTAACCATTGTTTCATCCCTGAGAAAGTCACTCTATATCCCCT
The DNA here is from genome assembly GCF_000299155.1 of Elephantulus edwardii. Lineage (NCBI taxonomy): Eukaryota > Metazoa > Chordata > Mammalia > Macroscelidea > Macroscelididae > Elephantulus > Elephantulus edwardii. The sequence goes on from NW_006400302.1 coordinate 170,327, forward strand.
GAACCATACTTCTTTCAGTGCTCTATGCAACTGAGCTATTCTGCAGCTCAAGTTTATAAATGCTTCTTTATTCCATTACATGTTAAGCACTCACACAAAACTTTAAAATTTATAAAATTTAATAGAGCAGATTATTAAATTTTTACTGGTGAAAGCTATTCTCATCAACAGTAATTAATTTGGAGCTATACACCACCTATACAAAAAAACAAGATATGGTCCTACTGCTCTCCACAACAGGCATATGATCTAAGCAGCTGTTTACGTATACAGTCAAGGCTAGAGAGAACAGACTGTCATTTCAATAGATCCCAATAATTCATCAAGTAAATGTTTAACCCAAACACAAATCTAGACATCAATAGAAGTACCTCTCTCTGTTTTGGGGGTTTCATCCCATCTGTTTTTGCGGGCACTAGAAGTTGCGCCTCCATGGCCTGGTGTAGCATGGCCTGGTGTATCGCCTCGTCCAGGAGTAGCAGCTCCTGCTGGGGTGTGACTAGGTGTAGGATCCCAAATTTTTGAGCCTGGGGTTGCTCCAGGAGTTTCACTTCCTTTTGCACGACCTGGTGTCTCATCCCATCTTAAAGAAGGGGTGTGCCCGGGAGTCTTAATAAAGGGGGGGAGGGAAAGTTAAACAACCACATCCCTCACAGAAGCAATTAGAAAATTTCTGCAAAATAAAAACTGTATCCAAATAGTCTATGGTATTCACTCGAGAAATTATCTTTCTACTTAAAAGAGGTATATCTTCTAGTACATATGTTTATGACAAACCCAAGTTTCCATTTGCAGCAATGAAAGAGTCCTAAATTTTTTTATATCAGTGGTAGATTAAGGGTGAATGAATGGGAGATATGAAGAATGAAGATGTCTATCTTCTAGTACATATGTTTATGACAAACCCAAGTTTCCATTTGCAGCAATGAAAGAGTCCTAAATTTTTTTATATCAGTGGCAGATTAAGGGTGAATGAATGGGAGATATGAAGAATGAAGAAGTGAAAATATAACAGATGGTTTTAGAAATCACTGTGTTAAGGTATATGTGTTTTTCTGAAATGTACCTGATGGATACTGAATTTCGATGTAGTACTATAAAATATTTACCAAAAATGAATTTTGAGTTTTTCTGATTATAGAAAATATGTAAAATAACCTTTGGCCAGTATTTGACCACATATGCTAAAAAGGGAGGGAAATTTTGTGCTAAGAGATGCAGGCCGACCTTGGTAGAGGACATGGAGGTTAGAGTAGGAAAAAGGGAGCCGCAACTAGTACTTCTCAAGAAATCTAAACCTGAATGAACCTGTGACTCAAACAAGCAATGCAGAGTACGGAAGGTATTTATTGGCTTCTTAAAACTGAAGGGAGCTTTGGGTACACTGAAGCAAGAAAAGGCAGTGTCCCTATCAAGAGCTCTCCCTTGCAGACTTGGAAATTAAGAGAATCAGTGAGTAAACAGCCTATTAAACTCACATGCAGTGACCACCTGGGTCACAGATGAACGGACGCTAGATAACAAAGCAAGCAAGAGGCAGGCTGAATCTGGAATTGTTCCACTAGCATCTAGCACACAGTGTTAAAGTGAGGAAGGTTACTGGTCCAATGTGCACAGTTGAGGAGTCTCATGTTGCTGACTTAGCCCACAGGAAGGGCTAAGGCTGACAAGTGAGGGTATCGCCAGTTTGAAGTGCAGAAAGACATGTGGACTCCTGAGTTTGTACAGCTGGTACCCACTAGACCTAGCATCAGATAGCTAGGTTTGAGTTAACCAGAACTCAATCAGTTGAAAATAAGATGTAGGACACCATGAACTAATATTTTTGTTGCTACTGTTGTTATATGCTATTGAGGCAGAATCAACTCAAAAGGTGACCATCCAGTAGGTTTTCAAAGGCTATAAATCACACAGGAGGAGACTGCCTATCTTTCTCCCAGAGAGCAGCTAGTGGATTCAAGCCATCTGCTTCTTGACTGGCATCACAACTTCCTACCACTTGGTCTCCAGAGGCTACCGCAATGTGATGGTTTATTCTGAATAGAATTTGCTTATAAATGCTTACGTTCAAAGTTCCAACGGATATTCTTCAGAAGAAGGAACACGATTATCTTCTCAAGAGTTTGATAGAGAAGTTAAACACGTTGCCGCAAATGACAGTAATACATCGAAAAAAATTTGTCTCTAAGCACAGTCATCAATTTGAAGTATGGAGCAATGTGTTAAAAATTGGCTATCTAAAACTAGGGATATAAATATAGTTCCTGATTTACATCCTTTACAGTGTAATTATTAGTCAGTCTCAAAGGGAAAAGTTAACCCTTCAATGAAGGCCAATGGGTTTAATAAAAGCATAAGCAAGTTCTTCAATGTGGCTTTTCTAGCCACTGTTTTTGACTTTTACTCCACAGCTGTGTGGTTGTTACTGTCAGGTGCCATCAAGGTCACTATGACTCACAGCTAACCTATGAACAAGCAGATAGAAAACTTGCCTTATCCTGTGCCATCCTCTTGATCTCAGCCATGCTCACGCCCATTGCCAGTCACTGTATCTGTCCATTGTGTTCTAGGTCTTCCTCTCTTTCACTGATCCTAAACTCTCCCAAGCATGATTTTTTTTCCAATGACTGGTCCCTCCTTAGTAACAAGCTAAAAGTATGTGAGACAAAACTCCACCATCCTTGCCTGTAAAGAGCACTTCCTCCACAAGAGATATGTTTGTTCTTGTGGCAATCTACAGGATATCTAATACTCTTCTTCAAAAGCACATTTCAAAGGAAGGCATCGATGCTTATTTATGAATCAATTCCCTTTTTTAGTGTCCCAACTTTCTGATGCATTCAAAGCAACTAAAAATACTATGGCTTGGATCAGGCACTCTCTGGTCATTAAACTGGTATCTTTCCTCTTTAGTACTTAATAGTGGTCCTTGACAGCAGATTTTTCCCAATGTAACACCTCTTCTGAGCGCTTGACTACCATGGGTGCTAATTATGGATCCAAATAAAATTATGTCTTTTCAGCTCAAAAAATTCAAAAATACTCTTTTTTTAGTTTTCTAACTCCAGGTCTCTGCAAACTTCCTAACACTTCTGTCTTCATGAGATGCCCTTTGCAATCTTCTGTTAGCACTCTTTCGTCACTATTTCTTCCATTAATGAAATTTATATTTACAACTATCTGTGCATTATTATAACCATGGGGGGGGAAATCAGGGAAAAAGATTAAAGGGGAATTAAATTGATCAAAGGTTCCATAATCGATCGTGGGCATGAGTTAGCAGTGCTGAAAAAATAACTTCATACACACACAAAATTATTGCTTCCTTTGCCTTGACTGTTGTTGGGTACCATCAAGTTGGAACCAAGCTGGCCTGCCAGAGGGTATTCAGCAGCAGTAAATAGCACCAGAGAAGACTATCCAATCTTCTCCTGCAAAGAAGCTGGTGGATGAGAATCATACGCTTTTGAAATTACGTGCAGTGTAGATTCTTACCACTAGGATCAGCAGAGCTCCCCTCCTCCTTTGCCTCCAGCAAAACCTCAATTATCAAAAAGAGTAACATGAATTGTGCTCAGGTAACTCTGAGAGTTAAACTACTGGCAGGAAAGTAACACTTCAACTGCGACACCATCTATCATGTTTCCACTCATCAATCACCCTCCTATCCTTCTCATGTAAAAGCTAAGTATAAAGTGTCCTTCTAAATGCTAGTGTCCTGCTCATTCCAAAATACACAGGTGCTTCCTTATGATAAAAGATTAAACAGATGGGATAGTAAAGAAATTCTGTTTGGGGAAATTCACTAGTCATCATTGTTGTTATGAACTGTCAAGTCGGAACGGACTCAAAGCTAAACTTCCAGCAGGCATTCAAAGGGAGTAAATCACGGGAGACTATTCATTTTTGTCCCATGGACCACTAGGTGGATTCAAACTGCATACATGTAAGTTGGCAGTGCAATTCTTTTACCACTAAGCCACCAGAGTTCCCTCACTAGTAATTTGTTGTTGTCAGCTGCCATCACATGCCAACTCATAGTGATCCTATGAACAGATGATCTAAACCCAGTCCTACCCTGTGCCATATTTACACTTCCTGACACACTGGAGCCCACTGTGGAAGTCATTATGTCAATCTACCTGGTCAAGGGTCTTCCTCTCCTTCGCGAACCCTCCATCTTTCCAAATAATCATGTCCTTCTCCAAGGAACAGACCCTGCTAGAAACATGCCCAAAAATGTGCGGTAAAGCCTCTTCACCCTTGCATCCAAAAAGCACTCTCTCTGAGACATATTTATTTTTCTTTTGGCAGTCTGACCTTTCCAATGGGTTTTCAAGCAGCAGTAAATAACACTGAAGGAGGGTGCTCATCTTTCTCCTGTGGAGTAGCTGGTGGATCAATAGTAAGTCTTTTGGTTGGCAGTGCAGCTTCATACCAGCAGGCCACTAGAGCATCCTGATTTTACTACAGAAATACCCATTTTGAAGTGCTTATTAGTCCTCCATGCAGAAGTGTCAAGATGACCAGACATGTAAGTCTAAGAACAGAATAGAACAGTGGATAGATGCAAAGATTTCTGTGTATAGATAACATTTAAAGATAAGAATGAGATCCTAAGAAGTGAGAATAACTGTAAAAGAAGATCAAAACATAACAGCAAACCTCAAATTCAGATAAGTAAAAATCTAAGAACCCAGCAAGTAAGAGGAGTTAGCAGTGAATTATAAGGATAAACAATAGGGGCTAAAGCCCAGAGGACAAAAGGAAAAAAGAGCTTTGAAGAAAGTAATAATATGCTGAGTAATAAAGACTGAGAATAGATCTTTGGATTTAACAGCGAAGTCAAGTGACCATAACCTGTTTTGGTGAGGTGGTACAGGCAAGAGACAAATTAGCAGAAACAGAAAAACCAAACAACAAATTCAAGGCATTATGTAATAAAGAGAGACACATTAGCTAAAAGGGACTTTATCAAGAGATGACACTGAAGCATTTTTTTAAGAGTCTAAAGAACAATAAAACATGTTTACTGGTTGAATATGTAAGAAAAGATGAATGGCACTCAGCAATCTTTAAAAAGAAAAAGGAGATGGAAAACAGTCTATGTTTTACAGATACTTAAGTTTTAGAAGGTCAATTTGCACAAACAGTTGTTGTCTATCAGGTAGAAAAGACTGTGGTGAAATAGTGGATTTCACAGTGGGGAAAAACAAGCAGCAATCATCAATTAAAATGAAAAAAACGATAAAAAAACTGATGGTGTAAAGCACTCCGTTTTGGGGAATGTAGTAGCCTTACAAACAGAAACATGTGATCAAGATATAAATCATTCCTTTAGACGGAAGACTGTTATACTTTATTTACCCTTCATTATGTAATATACCTACAGATATAATGTACCTAAACTTAGTATTCTTTTTTAAAAACCCACCTCTACTCTAAACAGACTTTAAAGAGCATCATTACCTCTGCCTGATCCCAACTTGACAATTTTTTGGGAGTGGCCCCAGGAGTCTGATCAGCCGTCTGATCCCAACGCCGTTTTCTTTTAGACGGAGGTTGGGATGCTGCTGCTCCATTGACGACTTTCAATTCTCCAGCTTTGGCTTTTTCTGCTAGTTGCTGTCTAATTTCTCTCTTAAAAAAAAAAAAAAGGTATGAATAAGCAGTAAGTGTATTTACAAAGTTCTCCTAGCTTATACAGTCACTTCTATATAACATACTTCACAAACTCTTCTAAGTTTCTGGTGGTCCCATTCCTTACTTCTCTTTCTTTCTGTATTTTCAGTTTTGAGTATTGCCTTTCTCCAAAGTGGACTGGCATGTACAGAATTTACAACACTGGGCACTTAATATTGTATACTTAGTGAACTATCTTCATGTCATCTACACAGAAAAGCTAAGAGTCAAAAAAAAAGAAAAGCTAAGAGTCTCTAAAAGAAAAATGTTAAGTGAAAATAAAATTGTCTTGTTTATAACTCTGAAAATGGGTAAAATGAACATAATTTTAAAAAGACATTTTTTAAAAACTTTGGCTTCTGCTTTTGTGAAAGTTTGTTTTCCGTTCAATACGTGATACACATTTTGTATCATGACACTGTAATGTCCACAACTGTTAAGAGCATTTCTTCCAGTGTTGTTTCTACTTGTGCTTTCCTATTCCTGTCTGTCTTCTTTAGCTTCATCCCTATATAGAATTTGTTCTTTCTATCTCATCTGGCTAGCTGTTCTAAGTGCAAACACACAGGTTTCAATAATTCACCATCATCCTTTCCCCTCTCACTTTCTTCACACACATACTCTTAAGATCCAAATGTATATATATTTGGTTAAGGAATTATCAACCAAAACTACACAGGTACATCAAAAGCTTAATTTGGGAAGGGTAAAATTTTGAGTGTAATTCTTTACCAATATAATTTTTAATATTGTTTTTAGGTGGGTGGCAAATTATAAAGAATATAAGTCCATTTCATCGGGGAAAGAAATTACTCACAGTGTTGGCATCTTTGTATGTACATATTACTTGAGGTAAATAAAGCTTATTTTTTTTTTTTAAAAAGGCAATTTCAACTTTACATTCTTTCACTACTATTAAAATAAGAAGCAGGGCCATATACCTCTTCTTTAGTTAAATGCTGTTCTCGCATTACATCCATGTAAGTCCTAGCATTCATTTTAGGATCAGGGGTCTTCCCTCCTGCAGAAAAGAACAGCAACAGGACAAGAGTACAATAAATAAAGGATAATTAAGTTCAGTTGATTTTATCTGCCCTGCACTAATATTATGTTATTCCATAATCATTTAATTTATTTTTGATGGAAAACTTTAATAATTACACATCTTACTTTTTATTGAGTTTTGCTGATCAATTTAACCTGTTTGAACACAAACATATCTACAACAGTTTAAAACAAGTATTTTAATGCATATAAAAAACAAAATGACAGCACAGTTTAGTCTTCAGAAGTGATGGGTTCCTGGGTTGCTAATCCGGAATACGTACACTTTCGTGCCTTTGTCTCCATCAGCAGTTCTGACTTCAAGCAGCAGAATAGAAGCCTAGAAAATTATCTCTTTACCATTAGTAACACTTTGGAAAGATATTTATATTCAAAACATTACCTGTTGCAAGTTGTTAAAATCCTGACTACAAATAACTATGACTACAATATAAAATCTTTAAAAAATATACCTATAGTCTTACTGATGCCATTTTACTAAAAAGGGCTTCGTGCTTTTTAAAACTTGTTGACCCATATACATACTTTTAATTCTTAGAAAATATATATTACAACTGGAAACGTATTACTTGAAATAGCATACTTAGGCCAGTTATTATGATGCACACAGAAGAAAAGTAGTGTACAAAGAGATGTGTTAGTCTCTTGGTTGAAGTTCCTGTATTTTCTTTACAAACTTCACATTTTACAGAAGCCCAAAGAGTATACAACAAGATTCTGTGGCACACTACACTGCACTTTTAAAAATGTGATAATTAGCTATACACACAGTATAGCATCATGACTTAGGAAAAAAAAAGAAAAGTCTAAGACATTTCCTATACTGAAGATCATGCCAAATTGGCAGTGTCATTCTTTCTGACACTAGCTCTGATAAGACTTCCTTTGGAATACTTTTTTCACCATAATCTAGAGAGGATGTGTTGAACTGCACCCTTAAGAATGCAGACAGGACTGGCATATAGCAGTACTGCTGTAGGAAAGAAATTAAGGACAGTTAGTATGGGCCTGTGAATTCTGACATACATGTTTAAATCAATTACAATTAAGCAAGTTAAAAAAAAAAAAAGGAATATCCCTACTAATTCATGCAGGCTGAACGTCTAATTTATAAAACCTGCAGCAGAATCTAATTTTAAGAAACAGGCACCTAATTTTGATTGTGAAACTCACTCACCTGAGGAAAGCTTCCATCAGGTTCACTATTGCCCCTTGTGCTGACTTGCACACTAAAATTAGCAAAACAGACTCCAACTATTAAAAATATCAACGTCTTTGAATATACACTTTTGTTTCATCTTTAAGTATGCTTAGAGCAAGTAGGTGCATTTACTAAGCTGTATTTAGAGTTAACATGGGGAAGCTCTAATGTGAGAAAGCTTCTCAAAAGCAGTAATCCTAAACATCTGGGATTTGGATGAAAACTTTCAATAATTTGAAAGTATTTTGAGTAGAAACACACATTTGTTCAAAATCTCGAAAGTGTACCCAAAACAAAAGTAAAAGAAAAACCTTTAACCCTTTGCGTTTCTATGGCATTGGCTCATTATTTTCTTGTCCTTCTACCTGGAAAGAAAACTTGCATTATAAAGATGAAAGACTATTGCATCTGTGACTTCAACCATATCTATACAAATCTATCATAAGGGGATTTTTTTAAAAGAAAAGGAAATTCATAAGCATGCCAAAAAAAATCAAAGGGCTAAAGACAACTTAACACAAATAAATTTCTGGATACTTATAGAAAAGTGGGAAAGAATTACCATCTGCAAAAGGATCAAGACGCTCTGGAGAAATAATCATGGTCCGCCTATGCTTTTTGTATTCATCCTCCCGGTCTGCAATCTTCGGAGGTCGGTGCTCCGCAAATGGATCATACTGAAAAGAAGTTATGTTTCACTTTTTATTACTACTTTATTAAATAACCGAAGACAAAAGTATAAAACATGGAGAAATGTATTAAAAAAATACTTGCTAACAGTCTAAAGCATTTTAGGCGCAAATGTTAATATTAAAAAAATTAAGGCATATGGAAATGAGCCAACATACATTTCCACTATTCCTACATTTCCTGAGTTCTGGTATCCAAAATAATTACTTGCATAAAATAAAGTAAGTAATCATTTGTAACTGTCCCAATTGAACACTAGTCAAAACATTCCAAAATCTGACTCTTAAAAGGTGTGGACTTTCCATGGGAACTTGGACAATTTTCCTAAATTGAATAAAATAGTTTCAAAGGCATCACCTGTTCTGTTGACTGTGGTATATCATTAAGCAATGCCACAGGGGCATGATACCCTGGTTTCTTCTGACCAAGCAAACTTGTAGATGATGAGTAGTCATCGTCATCCTGTAATGTGACATCCAAAAGAAAAAAAAGATAATACGCAAAACTGTCAAACTTGAATTCAGTAACAGTACACAAATATTCAAAACCAAATACATAAATGCATACTAATAGTTGCTTACAGGCCCTTATTCATAAAACTTGTACTCTAGTAAGGATTTTTTCCAATTTAATCTATTAAAGACATTTAGTCCTCTATGTTTAAAATGATTAAAAACAAAGTAGCAATGAACTAAGAAAATCTAAGCATGGTTGTTTTCTAATGGTAGGAACTACGAAATTCATTTTCAGATTTGTTAACTATTTAAAAGAGTTATTATTTAGCAAGCTCCAATTTTTCTTTATGTCATGTTTTTTAACCACAACAAGGGATGGAAAAACCCATTTTAAATGTATGATATGCTTCTCTGATAGTTAATGCAAACAGAACAATACGACATGTTGCAATAACTATATTAAAATGCCGGGTAACTGAAGAAAAGTGTACATCTCATAAAATTTATTCCTAATTAAAAATTTCCCCTTCAACTTCTGGAAGAGATAGTATTCATTTCAGCAGTTAATAATCCAAAATCCCTGATTCACTTGCATAATTTTGCTGTGGCTTCAACTTTATTTTGTAAAACACAAAATAATCAGTAATCTATACATTAAAGAACAATAAAAATACATTAGTATAATAATCTGTATAAATATAAAATTAGTTAAATGTTACTGATACATCCACAAATGTATTATTTCACCAAATATGGATGTTTGGGATAGTATTACAAAAAAGCATAAATTGTATGAAATCTGTAAAAAAAAAAAAATCCTTGAAATCTTTCAAAATAAAAGGTAGTAATTCTCCACAGCAAGTGAAAGTCTACTGGTTAACAAGATACAGTCTCAACTTAAAATGACAAAGGAAGGGGGGGAGAGTATCACGTACAAATCAAAAATTACAAAATGGCAACTACAATGAAGTGAATTCTGCTTTACTCTGTATACACTTCAGTAGCAAAGATTAATCTTACAATGGATAATGATTTTCAGGTGAGAAGGGTAACTCCAAAAACTTTACCCTCATCAAATAATATTTTCTCCATAAAAATCAAATGATGCAAACAACAATTTCTTCTTATTTCTTGCTCACTCATTCTCTCTCTCTCTCTCTCACACACACACACACACACACACACACACACACACACAAACACTCACTCTCTCTCTCTCTTGCTTGTCTCTTATATAACCTGTAACGTACATCTTCAAGTTCAGTTGCAGCAATAGATGTCACGTATCCGGCAAATCTGCTGTCACTTCCACCATAAATTTCTTGATCATAATAACCAGTGGAATCAAGGCCAACTCCTTGAGCTTCATCAAGAGCTGCCTTCTTCCCTTGAATTTCTCGAATCTGTGCTTCAATATCTATGCAAAAGAAAAGATTTTCTTAATTTCATATTCCAAACAGCTCTCAACACAATGCATTTCTATCAAAATTCAGAGTGTCCCATAACCACCAGGGAGTCATTTGATCTAAGTGGTTGCAATATTGTCTGTCCTTGTTTCTTTTTAAAGTTCTGTATTATGCAAGCAAGCACATGCATGCACCCACTCATCCACTTATTGTCCCCCCCACCAATGAACTAAACCTCTCGTAAAGGTGATGGCTATGGAGTAAAGACAAGTTGTTCGTTCATTTTTCCCCTTCTGAAATGCTTGAGGTTTTTCTATGAAACGACTATGTGCAAGGATTACATTTTTCTTTTGGTTAGGATTTGAATGAGTTTAGTTTACCAAGCAAATTCAATCAATCATACACATACTGTTCTTGAACATTAATGATGATAACTCACAATGTGATCATACTTTTCCTACTTCCTCCTTATAATTCTCATTTCCTTTAATCCTATCTCCTGCTGCCCTGAATTCTATCTTTTGGCAAATGCTGCTCTTCTGACCTCATATGGATGCTTATTCTTAAGGACTGAGGATCTCCCTAGTCTTAACATTTAACTGAAAGTAGAAACTTGGGGTGAGTTATGTTCCAGGTTCAAATGGTGGATAACCGTCATAGTCTTAAAGATTTCAGAGGTCTCAATCAGACTCATAAGGCTGGACTTGATTTTGAATTTTGTTCCACATTTCACCCCACTCTATGCAAGATCTCCTAATGTGATCCCTATTAAGAGTAGTCAGAGTTGGTATTCAGGTACTGTTATCTAGTACTACTATCAGGCTCATGAAAGCTGAAGTTCACATGGTCTCTACTAGTCCCTTGGACTACTTGTCTGTATTCATCTTTGCTTTTCCTCCCTTTTCTTTGTTCTGGACAGGAAGTAACCAACAGCTGTACCTTATATGGCTACTCAAAAGCTGTCATTCTGAGGGACAGCTAAGTACCCTCACAGTCCACAAATTGTCTTTGTGGACTCTTATCACACTTAGCTGTCCCTCAAAACTACAGTCCCACAAGTATCAATTTCAAATAAACAGCTGCTCAAGAACCACAACAACACAGAATTTTGTTCGTCTAGTGGATAGAAAGCTTCGCTACCAAGCCAAAGGTATTTAAAGATTTTAATCTGTGGCCCTCAGGTCTGATTATAATTGTTTTTGGTCAAACAGTGAAACAGCACTTGTCTGCCCACTTGCTGTACAAAGGTTACTCATGGTTGCTGTGATGCTAAACACTGTCACTGATGTGTCAAATGTGATAATGGTTACCCAGGGTGGACAGTGTTTGGTGGAGTTCTCCATTAAAACAAGCTTGGAAGCAGGAGTGGCATTCCAATATAGCTTGCCTCCGGAAACTATGAATGTGGAGAGACAATGAAAGTTTTACAAGTGTTCAGGTCTTTCGTTCATAGGCTCACTATGAGTGTTCTACGACTCACTTAACAACAATAAAGAATCACAAATTACAGTACAATCTGGAGATAAGAAACAAACAGGTCATCAAGCTAGCCAAATAGTTTGCAATCTCTTCTTCAGGGGTTCAAATTAGTTCATTCCAGAATCGTATTTTCACAAGACCGTCGAAGTCATGTGATTCCCAGTTATATTCACCTATTTTTTTATATTTGTATGTTCTTATAAGTGCCATCTGAAGATCTCATTAAGAATATAGATTCTAGGGGGCTCTGGTGGTGCGAGCACAGGAATCGTGGCAAGCTTTTGGAGTCGACTGCTTTTTCCAGGCATGTGTTTGACGTGCAGGTGGTATAGCACTGGTCTGTGCGTTGCTGTAGAGAAGTAACTAGTGGTTGCTGTGATGCTGAAGACTGTGTGACAGTGATGTGCCAATCGTGGTAATGGGTACCCATGGTGGACAGTGTTGGCTGGAGCTTCCCGACTAAATCAAGCCTGGAAGCAGGAGCAGCATCCACTTCCGAAATGGCTTGCCTCCGGAAACTCTATGTACGAGCAGTGCTCAGGCTGTTCGCTCATAGGGTCACTATGAGTCATCTACGATTCGACGGCACCAAACAACAACTGGTGGCCTAGTGGCAAGAAGCTGCACTGCAATCCCAGAGATATGCAGTTCAAATCCACCAGATGCTCTGCTGGAGAAGGAGTAGCAACCTCCTCGAGTACCAGTCAGATCCAATCTGACAGTACACAAAAATAAAAATCTTTTAAAAAGAAGTATTTTAAAAAAAAAGGCTCTAGATTCTGATGGGAGGTGAATTTAGATTCTGATTGAGTCTACCTTAGTAGAAAGGCAAATTTTCAGCACAAAGATAAACCAGAATGAACTGGTTCAAAATTCTGCCACATCATCAGTGATTTCTAATGACCACCTAATCAGAATCACCTGACACACTTGTGTTAAAGACAGAATCTTAGGTCTCCAACATACTTTATCAGAACTTATACAATATAAAAACTAGGATTCTCCACTAGCAAACTAACAAAAAACTACTCTACCTGACTCCTCCATTTCCAGGCCTGTTGTTATTGTTATATGCTGTTGAGTCCACTACAACTTATGACTCCATAAACAATGGCTCTGAACCCTGATGTATTCTGAGCTAATCTCACATCTCCAATACACTTAACCCCATAGCCACAGTCACTGTGTCAATTCACCTCATCCAAGGTCATCTTCTCTTTCTCCAAGGGCTGGTCCCTCTTGGTGGTATGCCCAAAGTATGTGAGATGGAATTTCAAAATCCTTGACTCCAAAGAGCAACCTGGTTTCACACTCTCCAAGACGAAACTATTTGTTCTCTGGGCATTCCATGGTATTTTCATTACTCTTTCCAGCACCACGACTCAAAGGCATAAATTATTCTATCATCTTTAGTCATTGTAAAGCTCTACAATGGCATACAAGCACCAGAGAAGACCATGGCCTGAATCACACCTTAGTCTCTAGACTGACACTGTTGCTCTTCAGCACTCTGGAGTGTTCCCCAACAGATTTTCGGAGTGCAACTGATATTTTTATTTCATAACTACTTGTGCCAAGGGTGCTGATTATGGATCCAAGCACGATGAAATCATTAAGTTGACTCTTTTCTCCATCTATCATGATGCTGCCTATTGACCCCATGATGAGGATTTTATTCTCTTGATGTTGAGACACAATCCATATTTACGTCCTTTATTTTCTGCTGCCAAGTGTTTCAAGTTTTCTTCAATTTCAGAGAACAAAGTTGTGTCATAGGCATAGCACAGTTGTTGATCAGTCTTCCTCCAATCATGATGTTACATTCCTCCTTCATCAAGTCCAGCCTTTCAAATGTTCTGTTCAGCATACAGACTGACAAGGTGTGGAGAAAGGATACATCCATGACATACTCCTTTCTTGATTTTTTCCCTTTGTTTCAGCCCTGGTCTACCTTCCATAAAATTTCACAATTCAGAAAGTAATATGTTCTTTTTTTTCTACACTCACACCACAAAAAGAGGCACTGTTTTCTAAAAAGTGTTTCATACTACGTACGTATCTAAGTTTCCAGGATTTAATCCTACATTTGAATAATATATTAAAAAACTGCCTTCATCTATTGAATTTTACTTGAAAATTTTATGTATTTTCTGATATGTTGTTGTTGTTATGTGCCATCGAGTCGCTTGTGACT
>NW_006400302.1:185433-186468 GCF_000299155.1 Elephantulus edwardii
TGTCTTCATGTTCATTCCTTTACATTACTGAGCAGTGTTCCATTGTAAAGATACAATGCCATGTGTTTACCATTTTTTAGTTGAGAGGTAATTCAAGAAGTTTCCAGTTCATGTGTAACAATTACAAATAAGACTGTTTGCTGTAACCATTCAACTCTATAGAGTTTTTTGTGTGAGCCTAAGTTTTCAATATCACTGGACATATGTAACAACAGGTAAAGCAGCCAGCTGGCTAATGAAAAGATTAGTAGTTTGTTTAGTTCACGCAAACCAACAGACGCCTTGGAAGGAAGACCTGACAATCTACTTTGGGGATGGAGGTTAGGAACCAGTCCCTGGAAACCCTATGGAGCACTTTTCTACTCTAATACATAAAGCTTACTTACCCCAGAATCACTTCAATACCAACTGGATTATATATATCCTTAACGGGGAGTACTGGGTGCTATACCAAGTATGAAAGAAACTGTTACCTTTTTATTTGTGTAAGTTACAGAGCAAAGAAATTATTCTACATAGCACAGGAAGAATTCTGAAGGATGAAATGGACATGTGAAGAGAAGTTGGGACAAATCAGTGTAGTAAAATGTCAAGATGTTAGAGAAAGGGCAATCAGAAAGTAGACACAGCAGCACAATGTAGTTTTCTAAATTATAAGATTTTTCTGGGTGAAAAACAACTTGGTTTATTAGTACTCTTGGCATGGAGACTTTTAAAGGAAAATAGAGTCCTTATCTTTTGACAGCTGATTTAAATCCCAAAATTGAAGTTATGGACAGTCCAAATGTCAAGATCAGCCACGGTCTTGAGACAGAGGGTTGGCAAGAAGTGGAACAAAGATGTCTTAGACAATAAATCAAAGCAAAATTTAAATTTAAACATCTGTATGTGCAACAAAGAAATCTCCTTAACCTGATAAAGAACAAGGATGTCACTTAGAAAATAGGGTTTTTACAATGGCTTCATATGCATGTGGAAGTTGGACAACAAATAAGGAAGGTCAAAGAAGAACTAATGCCTTTGAATAGTGGTGCT
>NW_006400302.1:189588-198426 GCF_000299155.1 Elephantulus edwardii
CCCTGGGTGTGCTCACCAAGTTGTGCCAAGAAATCTGGAGAACAACCATTTGGCCAAAACAAAGTATAGCTTCTGAAGTGTGAGGATAATGAGATGTTTCACATACTGTAGGCATGTTATCAGGAGGGCCTAGGCCCAGGAAAAAAACCATCATTCTTTATAAAGCAAAGAGTCATGAAAATAGAGGAAGACCCCCAACAAGACAGAGTGACAAAGTGATTTCAACAATAGCTTTAAACACAACAGACACTGTAGTGATAGATGGCACAGGACTGGGCAATGTTTTATTCCATTATACCAAGTGTAATAATACAACTAACAACATACATCATTTAACACTTCATGTTGTGACGTATCTCTGTGTCAAAACCAACTGACCCTTGCTTGGTTTTCAGAGCCTATAAACTGCTTAAGAGGTGACTGCCCATCTTTCTCCCAAGGAACAGCTCACTGATTAGAACCACATGCCTTTGGATTGGTAGCACAACTGTCTACCATAAAGCCACTAGTGCCCCCTTCTACAACTCATAGTAACCCTGTAATACAAAAAGAATGAAAGAACTGTCTAGTCCTGCACCAACCTCACAATCTCTGCTGCACTTCAGCCTACTGTTGTAGCTAATCTTTTCTTTTTTACTTACATACATGTTATCAGGAGGCACTCAATCTTTTAATTCTTTCCAAGTTACCATATTTGGAAAGCTAGAAAGAAAGGACAACCCTCAATGAGAAGGACTGACATAGTGACTGTAACAATGGGCAGAAGCCTGGTAGAGCTCATAAGGAAGGAGCAGGACAGGGTTAAGGTTCTGACTGGTCAAAGAGATGCTTTAAAATGTAATCCACGAGATGGTCCTGAAGAAAGAACCAGATGCCAGGGTATTCTGAAACTAGATGATTGGAAGTCAGCTGTACTGGTTATACTAAAAGAGTAAGATCCTCATCAATAAATTGATACGTATAGGAATAGTCAAACTACGTCAACGAAATGTCAATATCAGGCTGCAGCTTCAAATCCAAAGTGGTGATTAGATGGGAAGTGGAATTTAAGTTGTCGGAAGAAACAAACGGTTAAGAATGTGGAGCCAATAATTACGTGAAGGCCGTGAAATCCTGTTGCTATGAAGAATGTTGAGCCATATACGCCGTCTGAAATGGTAAATGATGATTCATAGTATTCAGATGCTTGAAGGAGGGTAAAGTATACTCCTAATAAAATAGTAATGGATAAGGCTTGAAAAAAAAAATGTAATCCACTCCATGGCATCTAAACAGCTTTACCAAGCAGGCTGTCATTATCTAGTAATTGGGTACTCCTGATAACAAGTCCAAAATTAGTTTACAGTATTATGAAGTATTATAAAGCCCTGGTAAATCAACTCCTGAACAATTCATTCCACAAGGGGAGGAATCTTTTAAAATCATTAACCAAGTTTAACTATTTTTACTAGCAAATTTCACTAAGTCTTTAAAACCAAATTATTCTGAGCAAAGGAAAGCCAATTCTAAGCAAAATGCAGAATATCAAAATGAGGCCACTTCTAACCATTCCACCAAGTGATGATTTACGGGAAAATTCTATTTTCTAGCTTTGTCATGCCCCAAAAAATCTATTTCAAGGGAGAGCAGCAACATAAGCCAATATACAAGATCTGAGATGACATATTTTTCTTCTTCCAATACAGAGAGATTATGTTTTCCCTCTCTGTCAAAGTTAGCAATATCTGAAAAACTGCTGTATAGCAAGTTTACATGCATTCATAATTGTATACACTCATGCAATAGAATTTATTTTACACTACAACTGATATTGTATAGAGTTATACAATTCATTCAAATCACCTGCTATGTATCTGTATCTGAGAGCTGGACAATGAATAAGGATGACAGAGAATATAACTGATGTCTTTAAGCTGTGGTGCTGGAGAAGAGTACTGACTATCTGGACTGCCAAAAGCACAACCAAGAATGCCCTGGAAAAGGTACAGCCAGAGGTACAGCCTTGGAGGCAAAGATGACAGAGCTTAGTCGCAATAGTTTGGACATGTTGCTAAAAGAGGCTATTCCTTGATGAGGGACATTATGCGTGAAAGGGCAAAGGAGACGAAGACCCTCATCCAGGGGGACTGACACAGAGACTGCCACAATGAACTCTAGTGTGTCAAGAAATATCAAGATGGCAAGGGGTAGGACAGGGTTCAGATCTGTTGTTCACAGGGTCACTATGCGTCACACAAGACTGCATCTAACAATTACTAACATACAAAATAAAATGCAGGCAAGTCCAAAAGATCACATCTGACTGAAACAGAGTTCTTTTCATAGTATAAGCCACATAGACTTGAGTTTTAAAAGACAAACAAGAAAACAGGTTGGTTAAAAAAGATTTAAGAGCTAACCTAACAGGACTATCTGAAAGGAATGTGAGAAGAGGGGGAAAAGTTACTCATTTGACAAGGACAGGCATGAACAACAGCCTATTAAAAAGAACCACACATAAAGATGTAGCAATAAACTACTTCAGTCTGAATACAGTATTACACAGACTGAAATATAAAGTACTAATACAGTTATTTAAAAATAAAGATGTACAACAAAAGATTACATAATCATCTTTAAAAAGCAGGAGTATTATGAACTCTGAAACAAAAATTAAACTAGTATACATTCTAAAGGTTGTTTCATGAAACTCTTAAATTACAATAAGGTTTCAAGGTTCAAATCTAAGTCCTGCTCCTCTTCAATAGTCTGACTGTTCATTCTTCACACTGCAGAGACTTCCCTAAAACAAAGAAATAATTTAATACCTGGGAAGAACCAGCATCCTGAGTAAACAAAAATAACCTCATCTGTGTCAGAGTAGAACTGAGTTCCACAAGGTTTTCAAGAACTGATCTATTACTAAGTTTACTAAAACCCGCCATCTTTCAGTTACAGCTGAGTTCGTTTAGTTTTGACTACATACAGAATGAGCATGGTATAAATGTCTGGAAGCCAAACTCAAACCTACATCATTTAAAACCTTCCATGATCTGATGCTAACCAGCAGGTGAAGAGGTTCAGAATATTAAATCCTGCTTCCCACCTATCTGAGCCAAAAAAAGTATTCAAGCAAACCTAGTTTCATAAAAGGTCAGTTTAAGAGCACTCCTATGAACTCTAAGAAAGTCCAGTAGCAGTACAAATTAATCTCTTAATAAACAATAGTTAAGCATCCATGTGCAACAAGTATTGGACATACCAAGATAGTTTCTGTATGAAACCATTTCTATCAAATGAGATAAGACTTGAACACAAAAGAATATTCTCATAACGTAATAAAGGTTTCTACTGGGTATTACAGTTAAGGCTAATACTTCTCTCCTCCAAGTTATTAGAGACAGCTTAACAGGTCAAAATCGAAATAGATCATGAAAGGCTGGTGTTTTCCAAGACACATCAGGAGGAAGAAAACAAGAATATATGTAAGCACTATGTGTAGGTGGACTAGTCAGTAGGGAGTTGAGCTGGTTCAAATTCACTTGCATCTCTGTGGGGAAAATGGGTAATCTCCTCTCATGCAATTTACAGCCTCTGCTGCTGAAGGTCAGCAATGAGCTCAATCCAACTTGATGGCAATAAACTGAATTGTGTGAAAGGACGTGTGTTTAAACAGTTACTACTACTCTGTGTCTCATTTTAAAATTAATCATATGTAGATGTTTAGCCTCTTACATAATCAATTCCTTAACAGTAAGGGAGATTTATTATCTATACTGAACAGAAATGGGCAGTTGTGCATACAAAGGACATTTGCAAGTTAAAGAATGCTTTAACTCTTTATATTCTGTTCATTCACACAGGCACAACTCCACAGAGCAATTCTGACCAATAGAGACTGCAATCTTGTAGCTACCGAGGCTTTTAGCTTGTATTTAAATATTATTTTTTTTAATTTTTTTTTATTTTATGTGTGTGTGTGTGTGTGTGTGTGTGTGTGTGTGTGTACCGTCAAACTGGATCTGACTTGTACAGGAGGAAAATGCCCCTCCTTCTCCAGCAGAGCATCCAGTGGATTTGAACCACATACCTCTGGGATTGCAGTGCAGCTTCTTGCCACTAGGCCACCAGAGCTCCCTGTATTTAAATATTATTAGCTTTCCTTAAAATGCAGGAAAGTAGAAAGAAGACAGAACTTTATTAACGTTTCCATGAACAAGTTCTCTTACAAAGAGGATACCAATAAATAATCAGTCACAAAATGGTCCAAGTGAATAATCTACTGCTGAATGAGTATGAATGGCAAAATTTTTATTTTCTAATTATTTAAGATATTTGATATTTGAGCGATTTCTATCTAAACACTGCCACAGCATCAGATCTAGAAGAGACCTGTCCAGACCTTGGAATTACCACACTGTGTAAGCAATATAAACTGAGAGTAATAAGTCACAGAAATTAGCAGATGCTCTGTGGCCAGGATCTTCCATCAGTACAGCCTCAAGCAAAAATCGTTCTCTGAAAATGGCATATGGGATTTGGACTGACATTTGGACTTTTCAATCTGCATGCAGAACAGATTATTCAGGAAGCAGGGCTATAAAAGGAGTGTGGCATCAAGATTGGAGGAATACTCATTAACAATCTACAATAAGCAGATGACAGAACCTTGCTTGCTGAAACTGAAAAAGACCTGAAACACTTGCTGCAAAAGGTCAAGGACTATAGTCTTCAATATGAATTGAAGCTCAACATCAAGACGACAAAGATTCTGACCACTGGGCCAATTAGCAGACTTTATCAGATGGAGAAGAGATTGAGGTTGTTAACAATTACAGCTTGCTAAGATCCAAAATCAACACTCTAAACACCAGCAGTCAGGAAATCAAAAGACGAATTGCACTGGGAAGATCTGCTGTCATGGACCTCTCCAAAGTGCTGAAGAGCAACGATGTCAGTCTAAATACAAAGGTACACCTAATCCAGACCATGGTCTTTGCAATTATTTGCCATGCTTCAGAGTTGGACAATGACTAAGGACAACAGAAAAAAGAAGAAATGCCTTTGAGTTGTGGTCCTTGAGAAGATTCTTGAACATACCATAGACTGCCAAGAAAACAAATAGGCCTGTCTGCAAGAGGGTGAAACCAAGTCTCTCCTTGGGAGGCTAGAATTTTAAAGCTCTGCCTCACTTACTTTGGGCATGCAGCCTGGAGAGATCAGTCCTTGGAGGACATTATGCTTGGAAGGGTGGACAGACAGCACAGGGGAGAGAGTTCTGGATGAGATGGATACAGTAACTGGGGCAATGGAGGATGGTGTATCAGAATTAGTTAGACTGGCTCAGGACAGGGAAAGGTTCAGAGCTGCTGAATAGGTACATCACCAATAACATTCTATGACAGGTTTTGAAAGCAGGAGAGGCATTCACTTTCTAAACAACATGCCTCTGGAAACTCTATGACATTTGATAAATGTCGATAGTTACAGTAGAGGGGCTTCAAACGTCTTGTTCATAAGTTTACTATGAGTCGTGCTCAACTCAATGGCAATCAACGAAAAGGTGATCAAGAACACTTACAGATTAATGAAATAGTTCAATACTATATACCTAAGCCTAATAAGAATATTAAAGTCTGTAACAATCCATTAGCAAGCTTCTGAAACTACAAAAACCTGAGCTTCAGTTTCTCAGGATCACACAACTACTCAATGCCATCCAACATCTCATCCCAAACACAGTTCTCATGTCACAGCTGACTACCTTTCACCACTCACTACTTTGTTACAAGATGTTCTCTAAGACTCAGAGTTCTCCTCTTTTTGAAAACTGACTTATCTTTTGAGCCCAGGGACAATCACCTCTGTGAAATAATCCTAAATATAATAACCCTATTCCACTGATTCCCAGAGAGCATTTACTTGTACTTCTGTTTAAGCGTTTGTCTGGCCTTATAAGTGAAATGTCCCTCTTCATTTTAGATTTTAAAATTTGTGACAAACGTATCACTAGTTCTTACCTATCACAGACAAAGCCCAAACCATGCGCAAAGAAACTGAATGAAGAGTGAAATAAAAGTGACTCTTTCTTGGAAGCCTTGATTGAGTTCAGTGAAAATTTGGGATTCTATATCAAAAATCTGGGAACGCATTTCCAACTTTCTCTGCTACATCTCTTCTGAAAAGGAGTCCAAATTCTTAGAATCTGTGGCCTCGCTGTTAATACTCTTAACAGATTTCAGTCTATTTCCAACATATTCTTGGTTTCGTTTCAAAGCTTCTAGCGTCAATATTAACATGCTTCTGTTCTCTTCTAGGATCCTCCAATACTCAGTGGCCACAAAAAAAAGGAACATTATGCTACAAGTGATTGAGGATTATTTTATGCCCGAATAATTTCGTTTAAAACAAACAAACAAACAACACCCAGAGCGAACATGTAACCAACCGAAAACACATAAATTAGTGAAGGATGCGAGTAACGGGCCTCAACTTAACCAATCTTGATCGCAATTCAACAACTCACTGCTGTCAAGTCGGAATCGACTCCTAACAGCGGCTTTTCACAGGCTGGAAATCGCAAGGAGACTGTCCATTTTTCTCCCACGGAAAAGACGATGGACTCGAACTACCTATCTTTGAGCTTGGCAGTGCAACTCCTTACCCACTAGGATCGCAAGGAGACTGTCCATTTTTCTCCCACGGAAAAGACGATGGACTCGAACTACCTATCTTTGAGCTTGGCAGCGCAACTCCTTACCCACTAGGCCACGAAGGCTCCCTCATCTTAATTTAATGCTGCTCAAAAAATGGTTGCAGTTATTTTAGGGCCTGTGACTTTCTCGTGTTAACTTATGCTAACAACAGTTTCCCGAGACGTTCCTCCCACGCCTTGGGCTGTATTAACCAATAAGCACTCTATGGACCGGGCTACAATAAACGAGGTACGCAAGGCCTTACGTGTGCTCACTTGCTCATCTGAAGTGAACCATTTCCCTCAGATTCACAAAACATTAGTAAATAAACACAACTGAATCCGGGTTTGAGCCCCTGACCGTCGCAGCCCACGCCCGCTTCCCCGATCCCTGGCCCCGGAACCCTCTTTAGCCCTTTAACACTAGGTTCTCGAGTCACAGGAGAGAAGCAACGGGAAAGCAACAACACCCGCACACGGAACAAAGCGCCTGTCGGGGGTGTATGAGCAGGACGCCATTACACAGGGCAGTGGCCTGCGCCGCTAACGCTGAAGAGACGACGCGGGCCCGAAACGAGGGCTGGGCCACGTACAGAGACAACAGACAGACAGAAGAAAAACCTCCGAAGAAAGAGTTTTAGCAGGCTGGCACTGTAGAGGACACGTAAGCAGAGGAAGATGGGTTACCTTCGTGAGTCTTGGCGATCTTCGCCATTTTGCCCACTCGAACACACAGACGGAACAGGCGGCCCCAAGAACTTCCGCTCGCCGCCGACGCCACGGAGAAAAATAGCTGGAACTGCAATCTGCGCAGGCGCCAAACGTAAGTGCCCGCGGCCCAGCATCACGTGACACAGACACCACCTAGATGGAACCCAAGGTGCATTGTGGGTATGGGAGGAGACCGGATTGCATCGAGAGGCGGTCTTCCTGGTGACCCAGAAAAGACGCCGGTGAGCGGCCGGGTGTGCGTCGCTTTGTCCTGGAGAATGGCTTTCAGGACATTTATCAACAGACACTAAACCAAACATTATGGCTTCAGGGCCGGAAAGAGACCTTATTCTTCAATCTCCTGTCTCCAAAATCACTGATAGGTGTTAGAGAAAAGTTTCGTTGCCAGCTGCCTTGATAGTGCTTAATTATGGGGATAGGCACAGCAGCATACTTCACACTCCGAGAACAAGTGTAGTGCTGTTGTTGGTAGGTGCCTTAAAGACATGGCACCTCTGAACAATGGATTTTGTGCCCTCCTCACCATCTCTTCAATGTTTTAGCAATTGTTACAGTCACTATCATTTCACCAAGGATCTTTCCCTCCTTCTTGGACCCTTCACCTTTCCAAGCATCATGTCCTTTGCCAAGGACAAGACCCTCCTAACAACATGCTTAAAATATGTGAGATGAAGTTCTTTTGAGATGAAGTTCTTTTCCTAGTCGCAAATTTTTGAATGGGTGCTATGGTGTAGGCATTATGTGAAGAGTATTTTCATTTTGGTTTTGGGGTTTGTTTTTTTTTTTTTTGTTGTTGTTGTTGGGGTTATTTTGGGGGATTTTTTTGTTCATTTTTGTTTTTCACAAAATCCTGACAATAACCAGATGTTGTTGTTGTTATGTGCCGTCGATGAAGTATGAAAAATGATCAGAACTGGAAAGAGAAGCTTAGAGAGATCAAACAACCTGCCCAAGGTCAAAAAGCTAAAAAGCAGCTGTGCTAGAATTATGGAGATAGGCAAAAACAACTTTATCCTTCATGCTGTCATTCAAGGTCAATTTAAAAAATAATACCGTGCCTATCATTTGAGTTTTGTTCACAGTATAACTCACCCAAGCATTAAAGACAGTGCAGTAAGGAAAGTTGTTAATCCCATTTGAGAAATTAAAGAAAAACTCAACCTTAACTGCCATAGAATTTGTTCTGACAACCCTCTATCTGGTATCCGAGGCTGTGAATCCTACGACAATCTCCGGACTGCCCCAGCTTTATCTCCTAAAGAAAAAGATAACATAGATAATTGTCCAGGGTTATATTGTTGTTTTTTAACCTTATTGGCCCTTTCTTTTTTTTTTTCATTTTTTTTTTAATTGGGAAAAACATATTGGGGGTACAAGGAGGTGAGGGTTGGGGACAGAAGGGTGAGGATGGGCCAGGATGCAGTTGCAGAGCT
>NW_006400302.1:198801-206283 GCF_000299155.1 Elephantulus edwardii
TGTGTGTGTGTGTGTGTGTACCGTCAAATTGGATCTGACTGGTACAGGAGACTGCCCCTCCTTCTCCAGCAGAGCATGTAGAGTCTGGGATTCCCCCCCCCCCTGGGTTTCAGCTGTCCACACCACAGCAGTGAGCAACGAGCTTAAAGCCCCTGATGACTCTGGGCGCTGACTCTCACGAGTGGCTATGGATGAAGTCACAGGCGATTTTCAGCCCGCTCTGGATTGGCCCTTTCTAAATTAGAAATTTTGACAGAGCAGAGTACCGTGGGCTCCCCCACCCCCACCCCAGACATGCCATTGTGCATAGATTATGTTGTTAGGTGTCCTTGAGTCAACTGCGATTCATAGCGACCCTGTGAACAATAGGGTTGAACCCTGCCCTAGTTGAGCTCCTTACCATCCCTGATATACTCAAACCCATTCCCAATCACTGTGTCAATCCAGTCTTGTTGAGTTTTCCTCTTTCGCGGATACTTCTGCTTCTTCACCTCTCCAAGCATTTATTTTGCTAGATTCTGGCTCCTCCTGGACACATGCCCGTAGTATTTGAGACGAAATTTCATCATCCTTGCCCCTATCCAACATCCTGCTTTCATTTTATTCATGATACTTGTTTTATTTGCAATCCATAGGCTATTAAGTACCCTTTTCCAACACAGTGTCAAAAACATAAATTCTTTTTGTGTCATTCTTAGTCATTGTCCAATTTTCAGATGCATATTAAGTAAATGAAAAGACCATATATTGGATCAGGTGCACCTTAGTCTTTAAACTGACATCTTTGCCCTTTAGAGACATTTTTGACAGCAGATTTTCCCAAAGGCATAAGAGAAGGCTGTAAATATCCATCATTAATCAAGGGAGCTCTGGTGGCTTTGTGGCAAGAAGCTGCACTGCAATCCCAGAGGTATGTGATTCAAATCCACTGGATGCTCTGCTAGAGAAGGAGAGGCAATCTCTTCCTGTACCAGTCAGATCTGATTTGAGGGTACACACACACAAAAAAAATAATAAAATATCCATCATTAATCAAAAAATCAAAATAATTAATGTTGGCAAATAGAATCATGAATACATTGTACTTAATTGGTTCATATTTAAAAGAAAACATACTTTGTAAATTATGGTGATGATTGCAATCTTGTTATATTTATGCAAAGGGCATTCACCAAAAAATGATAAATAGTATGTGTTTGTGAATGGTGATGCTCTGAGTGATTTTTTTTCTTATAACTGTTTTCTGTTTACTTCCCAATAAACTATTGTCAAGCTGGTTCAGACTCGAAGCAACCCTTCATTGTGTTTCTAAGACTATTTGTAGTAGGTAACTAACTGGAGGAAGCTGTCTATGTTCTCTCCCAGAACCACTGGTGGATCCAAACTGAAAGAAACTTCTCACTTAGCAGTCATCTCACTACTGACTGCAGCCTCCAGACCTCCCTACTTGGCTATAACCTTGTATTTTCTTGTAACAAGAAAAATGTATTTTAAACATAGCAGCTGAAAAGTAAGTATCATTTCGTTCATCCTATTTCCGAGAAAAAGATAAAATGAAGCTACTGGTCACTTTGTGTCATATGCATATTTCTCTGGGTTCCTAGATATTAAGTTAACTTCACAGGGCAAGACAAAAGCAGAATAGTGAGATTTGAAACAATATTTTTAAAGAAATTCTCTTACTAGGCCCTAATGAATTTGTCCTTAATGAAAGAGTGAATTGAACATTCATATAGTAAAAAGCAAATAAATTTAGGTAGGGTGTTGGGATTTTTTTTTTAATGTCTCATTTTCTCATACTGTTGTTATTGTTATGTGCCTTCAAGTTGCCTCCTAGTCAAAGTGAGCCTATGCACGATAGCACTGAACCCTGCTCTATCCTCACCTAATCTCACTGTCTCTGATATACCTACCCTTATTACCCCAGTTACTGTGTCAATCCATCTCATCTGGGGTCTTCCTCTCCTGTCCCTCCACCCTTTCAAGCATGATGTCCTTCTTTGAGGACTGGTCCCTCCTGGCAACATTCCCAAAGAAGGTGAGACAGAGCCTCAAAATCCTTCCGTCCAAGGAACAGCTTGGCTTCTCCCTCTCCAGGACAGACCTGTTTGTTCCCTTGGCAGTTCATGGTAGGTTCAGTACACTTCTCCAGCGCCACAACTCATAGGCATTAATTCTTTTTCTGTTCTTTTTTATAATTGTCCAGCTCTTTGATGCATAACAGGTAATTGCAAAGACCATGGCTTGGATCAGGCACATCTTAGTCACTAAATTACTTTCGCACCCTGGAAAAATTCCTGACTGCAGATTTTCCTAATGAAATTCCTTTTATTTCCTGACTGCTGGTGCAAGGTTGTACATAAATGAATGGTGGTGGTGGTAGCAGTGTATCATAGAGTTAGAAGTGATCCATAGGTCTCCAGCAGGTTTTCAGAGGCAGTTAATTGCATGGGAAGAGATTGCCCATCTTTCTTCCACAGAGCATCTAGTGGATTCGATCCTCATGCCTTCAGGATTAAAGCACATCTTCTTGCCACTAGGCCACCAGAGTTCTTCTCTAATAAATAAAAATACTAATAAATAATAACCATATAAAACTCAAACTCTTCAATCTGTATCTCATCTTTTGAAGTTTTTTTACTTCAAATGTTAGGAAGAGTGATCTAGTCCCCTTCGATAATCCAAACAATTGGCATTTATACTATCCAATTAAACATATTCTTATTGGGAGCAGTTGAAGCTGATTTTTCCCCCCTGGGGTGTGTGTGGGGGGGGTGTTGTTGTTAGGTGCCATCAAGTTGACTACAACTCATAGCAATCATGTGAACAACAGATCTGAACCTTGCCCTATCTTACATAGTCTTCATTATCTCTATTATGGTTAAGCCCAGGGTGGTAGTCAGGACTTTGTCAATCCTTTTCATTGAGTCTTCCTCTCTTTTGCTGACCCTCTACCTTTCCCAGTATGATGGCCAAGGACTTGTTTCTCCTGAAAATATCCCCCAAATAAGACAAAAGTTTTACCATCCTTGCCTCTAAAGAACACTCTGGTTGTATTTCCTTTGAGATAGATTTGCTTATTCTTTTGGTGTTCCATGTCATATTCAATACTACTCTCCAACACCACAGTTCAAAGGCATTGATTATTCTATCATTTATTGTCCAACTTTCAGAGATAGAGGAAACAATTGAAAACACCACAGCTTAGATGAGGTGAACCTTAGTTTTTAAACTGGCATCTTTACTCTTCAGAACTTTAGAGAAGTTCTTGACAATAGATTTTCTTAGTATAACAAATCTGTCTTGGAGAAAGTGCAGCCAGGGTGCTCCTTAGAGGTAAGGATGGAGAAGCTGCTTCACCTCCCATATTTAGGCATGTGCTCAGGAATAACCTGTCTTTGGAAAAAGACATGTTGAACAAGGTAGATTGTCAGAAAAGAAGAGGAGTACCCTCAAGAAGATGCATTGACACAGTGACTAACAATTGTCTCATGCGTAGCAGAGATCATGGAGATGGCACAAGTTTGGCATGGTTCAGGTCTGTTGTTCATAGTTACTGTGAATTGTAGTCAACTCAATGGCACCTCACAACATGCTCATTGCAGCGCTGTCTACAATAGCAAAGATTTGGCAACAATCTAAATGTCTATCACTGAATAATAGACTAACATACACTATGGAGTACTATGCAACACTGAAAAATAAAGAATTCATGAAACTACATGTATGAATCTAGAGGACGTTGTTGTTGTTGTTATGTGCCATGGAGTCGCCTGTGATTCATAGCGACCCTATGTACAACAGCCCCAAACCCTGCTATCCCTTGCCATTCTCACTGTCTCTAACACGCCTATCCCTGTTATCCCAGTGACAAAATCTATCCATCTCATTGAGGGTCTTCCTCTCCTGCACCGTCCCTCCACCCTCCCAAGCATAACCGCCCTCTCCAAGAACTGGTCCCTCCTTGCAACATGTCCAAAATGTGTCAGATGAAGCTTTAGAATCCTTGCCTCCAAGGAGCAGCCTGGCTTCCCCCCTCCAGGATGAACATGTTTATTCTACTAGCAGTCCATGGTGCATTCAATACTCTTCTCCAAAGCTCAAAGGCATCAACTTTCCTTCAATCATCCCTAGTCATGGTCCAGCTCTTTGAAGCATAGCAAGTAATGGCAAAGACCATGGCCTGTATCAGGCACACCTTAGTCTCCAGACTGACATCGTCGCTCTTCAGTAACTTGGAGAGGTCTCTGAAAGCAGACATTCCCAATGCAATTCATCTTTTAATTTCCTGGCTGCTGATACCAAAAAATGTTGATTGTAGAGCCAAGCAAACTGAAGCTGTCAACAAACTCAGTCTCTTCACTATCTATCATGATGCTGCCAATTTGTCCAGTGGTGAGAATCTTTATTTCTTGATATTCAGCTTCAATTCATATTGAGTCTGCAGTCCTTGACCTACTGTAGCAAGCGCTTCAGGTCCTCTTCAGTTTCAGCAAGCAGGGATGTGTCATCTGCATAACACAGATTGTTGATAAGTCTACCTCCAATCCTGATGCCACACTTCTCCTCATAGAGCCCAGCCTCCTGGATAATCTGTTCTGCATATAGGTTGAAAGGTATGGAGATAGGACACATCCCTGGCATACACCCTTCCCAATTTTGAACCATGCAGTGTTTCCTTGTGCTGTTCTGATGACTACCTCCTGGTCCAAGTGTAAGTTTCGCATAAGCACAATCAAGTGTTCTGGTATTCCCATTTCTCTCAGAGTCAGCCACAGTTTGTTGTGATCTATACAGTCAAATGCCTTTGCATAGTTAATGAAACACAGACATTCCTCTGGTACTCTCTGCTTTCAGCTAAGATCCATCTGACATTAGCTATAATATCCCTAGTGCCACAACCTCTTCTAAATCCAGCCTGCACTTCAGGCAGTTCTCTGTCGATGTGTTGTTGCACTCATTCTTGGATGATCTTCAGCAGAATCTTGCTTGCATATGATATCAATGATATTGTTTGATAATTTCCACACTCTGTTGGATAACCTTTCTTTGGAATGGGAACAGATACATATCTCTTCTAGTCAGTTGGCCAAGTGGTGGTTCTCCAGATTTCTTGGCACAAATTGTAAGCACATCCAGGGCAGCAACTGTTTGTTGAAATCTGTCAATTGGTATGCCATCAATTCCTGGGGCCTTGTTTTTTGCCAATTCTTTCAGAGCAAATTGAACTTCCTCCTTCATCACCACAGGCTCTTGCTCATACGTAGTTTTTTTAATTTTTTATTTTATTTCATTATTTTTTTGTGTGTACCGTCAAATCAGATCTGACTGGTACAGGTGGAGATTGTTCCTCCTTCTCCAGCAGAGCATCTGGTGGATTCGAACTGTGCCCTCTGAGACTGCAGTGCAGCTTCTTGCCACTAGGCCACCATAGCTCGCCGCTCATACGTAGTTTTATGAAATTCTTCTGTGTCCACCAATTCCTTTTGGTACAATGACTCTGTGTACTCTTTCCATCTTCTTTTAATGCTTCCTGCATCATTTAATATTCCGCCCAAAGCATCCTTAAGTTCTGCAACTTCAGGTTTGAATTTGCTCTTCAGTTCCTTGAGCTTAAGAAATTCTGAGCGGGTTCGGCCCTTTGATTTTTCTGACTTCACCTCCTTGCACATTTCATTGTAATACTTTACTTTGTCTTCCCTCATTGTCCTCTGAAATCTTCTGTTCAATTCCTTAATATCTTGATTTCTTCCCTTTGCTTTGGCTTCTTGGTGCTCCAGTGCAATATTTAGAGTTTCTTCTGACATCCATCTTTGTCTTTTCTTCCTTCTCTAGCTTTGTAATGAATGACCGTTTGCATTCTTCCTGGATGATATTCTTGATATCCTCCCACAGCTCATCCGATCTTCACTCATTAATGTCCAAGGCCTCAAACCTGTTCCGGAGATGGTTTTGAAATTCAGGTGGGACAGACATAAGGTCAAATTTTGGTGCCTGTGGACTTGATTTCATTTTCCTCAGCCTCAGCTTGCACTTGGATATTAGTAGTTGGTGGTCTATTCTACAATCAACATCCGACCTAATTTTCACAGCTGATATTGAGCTTCTCTAGCGATTCTTTCCACAGATGTAATCAATCAAGCTCACCTTCAAACCCTGGAACAAAGTGTGCAGATCAGGGCAGAAAGGGGGGAGCTGGGACACAGCGTGGGTAACAGAGAATCTCTCAGAGGGCACCTATACCACGCTGGTACAAATAACTACAAATCCTAGAAGCTTGTGGTCAAGCCCACCTTCAAATCTTGGGGTCCTCGGGCCAGGAAGACAACATTATATACCAAATCTACAGGATTCATCAGCCTCCCCTGGGAAACTCTTGTACCGTAAATGGAGGAGAAGATGCCTTAAAGCACAAGAAGTCAATCCTGGAGCAGAAGTTCAAAACTCCTGAAGTAAAGAGATACTGCTCTTAGAGGAAGAAACTGGCAGCAGCCTGAGGCTTTAGGAATCACAGAAGCCAGAAAGACTGACATATAGGCCATCACATTAAGGGTTGGATGGGGGAGATTGTTGTTGAATGGAGTAGATAGGAGTAGATGTAAATGCTGGTGGAGCAGGGCAAAGGTGTGGCTCAAAACACACCTGGCAAGTTTGGGGACAAAACAAAATCTATTGGGTTTTTTTTCCTACCACTTGGGAAATATCTTTAATTTGCTCTTCTCTGTAAAAAGTTTTCTGTCAGATAATGTTCTAAATCTGAGCAATCTAAGACAGACAGGAAGAAGGATTAGCCATCCATTTCTGAAATAGCAGGCCTTTGAAAACCCAATGTACGACAGAGCACACTTAGACTAGCAGTTATGGCAACTGAGGCTGAGCCCTCAACCACGGGAACGAATAGAAGAAGGAACAGCTATAAGCAGACACTAGTGATTGGAACATGGAATGTTAAGAACCATATTTGTAGGAGAACTAGATTATTTTTAAGAAGGAAATGGAATA
The DNA here is from genome assembly GCF_000299155.1 of Elephantulus edwardii. Taxonomy (NCBI): domain Eukaryota; kingdom Metazoa; phylum Chordata; class Mammalia; order Macroscelidea; family Macroscelididae; genus Elephantulus; species Elephantulus edwardii. The sequence continues at coordinate 205,804 of NW_006400302.1, forward strand.
CATAAATGTTGACAAACTAGTACTGACGAGATGAAATGGACTGGCATGGGACATTTTGAGTCAGGATCATATGATCTACTATGCTGGAGACAAAAAGGTGAAGACAAATGGGTTGCTTTCATAGTTAAAAAAGTAATTTCTAAGGACAAATATGGCATGGTGCCACTGTTGTAAAATGGGATTGATATCAGGGTTGGGGTAAGACTGAGAAAAACTGGATAAATTGTGTATACTGCACTGTGGAAGGCCGTGTGCGGTTGCCATTACAAGATGGCACTGATTTCCTGCTTCCTTTTGTTTGCCTTAATCACAAATAAGACCTTATTTGGCCACCGTGTCTTTATTGGTCAATGGCTTGATCTCACGTGGGGTTAATGGTCCAATGGAGGCATGACACATGAGACTGATGGGCAGAGTACCGAGAAGGGGATATAAGCCGCACCCGGGAAGGGTCAAAAGAGCTCCATGTTTTTCTCCCTA
>NW_006400302.1:226700-234447 GCF_000299155.1 Elephantulus edwardii
CCGCCGCCACTACGTCTGCATCTCGGTGCCTTCGCCAGCCTCCCCGTTCCCGCTCGCTTTTTAACTTCCTTCATCTTGTTATCTCAGGTGAGAAAAAGAACAGATCAGTTGAGCTCCACTCACCGTATATCTTCTTAATAGCATCAGCTGGTTTGGACACAAAGACTGTTTTTGTTAGTGCTGTTGAGTAGGACTTTTACCAGCCCTAGAAACAGCAGATATGGATCCTGTCCTTTCCTATGCCATGCTTGCGCCCATTGCTGCAGTCACCATGCCAATCCATGTGGTTGATGGTCTTCTATGTCACCAACGCTCCACCTTTCCAAGCATGATGGTCCTCTCCTAGCAATAGCCTCTCCAAGGAATAGCCTCTCCTAACAACATGCCCAAAGTATGTGAGATAAAGTTTTGTTATTTTTGCCTCCAGGGATCACTCTGGCTGCACCTTCTCCAAAATGTACCTATTTGCTCTTTTGGTAGCACGTGGGATATTTAGTACTCTTCTCTAACACGACAGCTCAAAGGCATCAAATCTTCTTCTGTCTACTTCCCATTACTCTACTCTCCTGTGATTTCTGTCTACTTTCCATAAATCTCTCCTGTGATTTCTGTCTACTTTCTATAAATCTCTCCTGTGATTTCACTTACAGTATTTGTATAGATACAGATCTTACCAAAGGTGGGTGACTTTAATCTGCGGTCCTCAGGCCTGGTTTTAATTGCTTTTGGTCGAACATTCTTCTATATCGCATAGCACCAGTCTGTCCATTTGCTGTACAGAGGTAATTTGTGGTTGCTGTCATGCTAAACACTGTGACACTGATGTGTCAAATGTGATAATGGTCACCCATGTTGGACAATGCTTGGTGGAGCTCCCTGATTAAAACAAGCTTGGAAGCAGGAGTGGCCTGATTAAAACAAGCTTGGAAGCAGGAGTGGCATCCACTTCCATAATAGCTTGCCTCTGGAAACCCTATGAACATAGAGAAACGATAAAAGTTATACAAGTGTTCAGGTCTTTTGTTCATAGGGTCTCTATGAGTCCCCTACGACTCGACAGCACTAAACAACAACAACATAGAAAGAGCTTAGTTAGCCTAGTGGACAGAAAGTGATGCTACCAAGCCAAAGTTGGGTGACTTTAATCCATGACCCTCAGGCCTGGTTTTAATTGTTTTTGGTCAAACATTCTTCTAGGTCGTATAGCACTGGTCTGTCCATTAGCTGTACATAGGTAACTTGTGTTTGCTGTGAAGCTGAACACTGTGACACTGATGTGTCAAATGCAAGAATGGTTACCCATGGTAGACAGTTTTTGGTGGAGCTCCCCAATTAAAACGATCTTGGAAGCAGGGGTAGCATCCACTTCCAAAATAGCTTGCCTCCGGAACTCTATGAACCTGGAGAAATGATGAAAGTTATACAAGTGTTCAGGTCTTTCATTCATTGGGTCTCTGTGAGTCATCTACAACTCGATGGCACTTATCAACAACAACACAGACCTTATAAGCCCCAATTCAGGGAAGTACTGTCTTCCACTGTGTAACTGAACCAGAGTTAATCACCACCATTAGGGTTTTTTTCCTCTCCTCATATTTTTATTGATTTGCATAAAGTCATTCATATATATTGTATTTCATGCATGTACATTGTTTTATACAATTAACCGTATACATTGTATTTTATATAATTGTTGTTGTTGTTGCTGTTATGTGCTGTCCAGCTGCCTGTGACTCATAGTGACCCAATGTACAACAGCCCTAAACCCTGCTCTACTTGCCTGCGACTCATAGTGACCCTCTGTACAACATGCCTAAACCCTGCTCTATCCTGTGCTAATCTTATTATCTCTGACACACCTACCTGATTACCCAAGTCACTGCATCAATCCATCTTATGGAGAATCTTCCTCTTTTGCATTGTCCCTCCACCCTCACAAGAATGACCTCTCTCTCTCCCCAAGGACTGGTCCCTCCTTGGAACATGCCCAAAATATGTTAGATGGAGCATCAGAATCCTTGCCTCCAAAGAGCAGCCTGGTCTCACCCTCTCTAGAACACACCTGTTCTCCTTACAGTCCATGGTATAGTCATTATTCTTCTTCAGCATCACCGCTCAAAGGCATCAATTCTCCTTCTATCATCCCTAGTCAATGTCCAGCTTTCTGGTTCATAGCAAGTAATTGCAAAGACTAAGGCCTGGATCAGGCACACCTTAGTCCCCAGACTGACATTGTTGCTCTTCAGCACTTTGGAGAGGCCTCTGACAGCAGACTTTCCCAATGCAACTCATCTTTTATTTTCCTGGCTGCTGGTACCAAGAGTATTGATTGTGGAGCCAAGGAAACTAAAGCTGCTAATCTCAATCTCTTCATCATCTATCATGATGCTGCCAATTGGCCCAGTGGTAAGAATCTGTTTTCCTGATGTTGAGCTTCAATCCATATTGAAGGCTGTAGTCCTTGACCTTCTGTAATAAGCTTTGATTTATGCCCATTATTACATGTTGGATTTTGAAAGGTTGGTTCTTGTTTTGGTTGAAGGTCGAGTGTGGACTGTTTGGTTGTTTTTATTTATCTCACAACCAAGTGTGAGCTGATTGGATTTGCTGGATTTGGCTAACAATGAGCTGTTGGCTGGAAGCCTCTTGTTTAGAACCAATCAGGGCCTGGGGCACGGCCTGGGTATTGAAAAGTGGTTGGGCCCTTGGGCCTGGTTTTAATTGTGTTTAGAATGAACATTTTTCTAAGTGGTACAGCACTGGTCTGTCAGTTTTGCTCTTCTGAAGTTACTTGAGTTTGCTGTGATACTGAACACTGTGCCTCTAGTGTGTCAAATGCCATAATTGTCACCCATGGTGGACAGTGTTTGGTGGAGCTCCCAGATTAAGACAAGCTTGGAAGCCAGAGTGGCATCCACTTCCTAAATCACATGCCTCTGGAAACTCTATGAACTTAGAGAGATGACGATAGTTACAGAACAGGATTGAGGTCTTTTGTTCATAGGGTCACTACGAGTTGTGCTGGTACTTAAAAACCACATTACACCATTAAGTTTGTGGTTGTTTTTTCTTAATGGTTCATCACCTTGCATTTTATTTCTCTTAGTTATTTGTCAATATAAAAATAAAATGGACTGGTAGATTGAAAATTTAAGGCTATTCATTCCTTACGTCGAAGACATTCTGGTTCTCTGACCTGCACAAACTTTCCTGAAGGCTCTCAGAGTCCAAGAGTCCAAGACAATGCACATGGAAATGACTCCACAACATCTACACAGAGAACTCAGTATCTATATTTGATGGAGCAGTCCTTGAGAGATACAACCAGTCCTCGACCTTTGCGTGCCCCTTGGTAAAGTCTCAATGATGTTGATCATCTCCTGCTTACCCTCCATGGCCCAATTGATCTTGTTATTGCAGGTGTCCAAGTCAATCATTAATGTGCTTGCGCCTAAAGAAAAACATGACAGTGCAAAGATACATAACTCACACATTTTGTTGAAGTTAGCTACTTCTTTAATATACACAAGATAAATAACTGCAAAAATTTTAACCTTTTCAGCTATCCTTATAGAGAACTTCATCCATTTTCATACAAGTAGGATCCCAATTTTGTGAAATGACCACAAGACAGGATGGCCTAGTCTACCTTCCACTCACAAAGCAGCATTCTGTCAAGGACCCTGTATCCAACACAAGGCCCAGCTACCTTTCCACCATCCTCTGACCACACCATTAAGTTCTGACTTAATATTCTTTACTTAGCTAAGAAATCAGTTGAGTACTATACACTATTAGATATTACCATTTATAATTGTTAATTGTTGCCTTTGAGGTTTTCTGGATTGTAATTGTAAAAGCTATGGAGCTATGGAGCAAGTTGTGCTCCTAAACCAAAGGCAGAAAATAAGGTTCTTTATCTTCTCTTTTTTTCTTTTTTTTTAAATTGGGAACTGCTAGAGCTGGACAATGACCAGGGAGGACAGAAGGAGAATTGATCCTTTTGAGCTTTGGTGTTTGAGAAGAGTGCTGAGGGTGCCATGGACTGCTAAGAAAACAAACAGATTCATCCTGGAGAGGGTTAAAACAGGGCTGCTCGTTGGAGGCAAGGATTCTGAGACTTCGTCTGGCATACTTTGGTCATGTTGTAAGGAGAGACTGGTCCTTGGAGAAAGACATCATGCTTGGGAGGGTGGAGGGCAGGTGCAGGAGGGGAAGGCCCTCTGGGAGATGGATTGATTTGGTGACTGGGGCAATCGGGATAAATGTGTCGGAGACAGTGAGACTGGCACAGGACAGAGCAGAGTTTAGAGCTGTTGTACATAGGGTCGCTATGAGTCACAAGCGACTCGACGGCACATAACAACCATAACAATGGGGCATCAGGATTGGAGGAAGACTCATAATAACCTTTGGTATGCAGACGACATAACCTTGATTGCTGAAAGTTAGGAAGACTTAAAACACTTGCTCCAGAAAATCAAACATTGCAGCCTTCAATATGGATTGTGTCTCAAGAAACAAAAGTTCTCACCACTAGACTAGCTGGTGACATCATAATAGATGGAGAAAAGATTGAAACTCAACTTACTGGGATCTGCAATCAATACACTTGGTACCAGTAGTCAGGAGATAAGGAAACATACTACACTGGGAGAGTCTGCAGTCAGGGACCTCTCCAAATTATTCAGTAGCAATGATGTTAGTTTGAGGACTAAGGTATGTGTGTCTGATTCAGACCATAATCTTTTCAATCACTTGCTATACTACTGAGAGCTGGACACTGAATAAGATGACAGAAGTTGAGTTGTGGTGTTGAAGAGGGCTGAATAGCCCAAGGACTGCGTGAAAGGAGCAGAAGCAACCTGAGGGTGGCCAAGTCTGATTTATGCTCACTTCATACAGGGGAACTGTCCCCAACAATAACATCCTTAGTACCATACAAATAGCTACATGGTCAGACATCCCGCCCACCGTGCTCCAGTTCCTATTTCTATGTATCATTTTGTTCAATGATCATTGCAAATTGACCCATAGACTTTACCCACAGTTGTGAGGTTTATTAGGGAAATATACTAGGAAGTGGAGGAGACAAAGAATATCACACAATGCAAGTCCAGGTTTAGACTAACAGTCCCAAGCCAGATTAACAGCAAGACACCATTCCTCAATTAGTAAAAGCCAGGTTCACTTCAGCACCACAAATGCAAAAAGCCTCTGGTTTCCAAGTAATCCAGCAAAGTTTATCTCGGGGCAGTTACAAGTCAGCTTTCCCTTCAATCATCCAGCAAGCAAAACCTTTAATTTTTGGTTCCATCTCTAAGGTTCCTCTGGTTATACCTTGCCACAGATAATTCACAGCAGTGCCATAATCTTGCAAAGTGGCTTCACAGTCCATCACAATCTCTCATACAGTAAAAAGCATTCTCTTGTATTGGTCCCATAGCTATTGATGATTTGTAAGACCAAGTGTCTGCAGTTAAGATAGCTGGAGACCATGTCCCCCAATGAGGGCTAACACAATGACTAAAAAAAGTCAATTTCCAAGGGTTCTGACATCCCATACTGCCAAAAGAACAAACAGATATCTTGAAGAAAGTGCAGCCAGAATGCCCCTTGGATGCAAGGATAGTGAAGCTTCATCTCATGTACTTTGGACATGTTGATAGGAAAGGTTACCCCTTGGAGATAGACATCATGCTTGAAAAGGTGAGGGATGGCGAATGAGAGGAAGATCCTCAATTAGGTGGATTGACTCAGTGACTGAACCAGTGGGCTCAAGTATGTCAGAGATCATGAGGTCGACACAGAATAGGAAAGGGTTCAGGTCTATTGTTCATAGGGTTGTTATGAATCATACTCAACAGCACCTAACAACAACAGAAAAAGTTTGACAAAATGTTTCATGAATTTAATAAAAGAAGTTTTACACTAACCGGGTGGCTCCTTGGAGGCAAGGATTCTGAGGCTCCGTCTAACATACTTTGGACATATTATGAGGAGAGACCGGTCCTTGGAGAGGGACATCGTGCTTGGGAGGGTGGAGGGACAGCGCAGGAGAGGAAGGCCCTCTATGAGGTGGATTGATTCAGTGACTGGGATAATTGGGATGGGAGTGTCAGAGACAGTGCGATTGGCACAGGACAGAGCGGAGTTTAGGGCTGTTGTACATAGGGTTGCTATGAGTCGCAAGTGACTCAACGGCACATAACAACAAACAACAACATGCACTTTATGCATTTTACTGAAAACTGGCAAAACTAGTTAATACAAAGAGAACTTAGTCAATAGGTGTAGCAAAGTGCTTTCTATATTTTGTAGCAGCTGGTGGTAATGTGGATTTTTATTAGGGAGTAACAGGATGAAATGTAGCTTAAAGAAAGACATACTGGAAATATTGAAGATTTAAAGCAAGAATAGTGAATGTGTTTTTAATGTAATCTGATAAACTAATAGGATTAACCAAAGAAACATCTCAACTGACAAATATGAGTTTAACAAACCTTGTTGTTGTTGTTGTTATGTGCCATCAAGTCACTTGTGAATCATAGCAACATTAGTGCTGAAGCCTGCCCTATCCTGAGCCAGTATCATTGACTCCAACACCCCTACCCCCATTACCCAAGTTATATGTCAATCCACCTCCTCCAGGATCTTCCTCTCCTGTGCTGTCCCTCCACCCTGCTGAACATGATGACCTTCAAGGACTGGTTCCTCCTGGACATGTGCCCAAAATATGAGACAAAGCTTCAAAATTCTAGCATCCAAGAAACTTGGTTTCACCCTCTCCAAGATGGACCTGTTTGTTCTCTTGGTTGCTCATGGTATGTTCAATACTCTTCTCCAATACCACAACTCAAAAAGCATTGACTTCTGTCATCCTTAGTCCCTGTCCAGCTTTCTGATACATAGCAAGTAATTGTGAAACCATGGCCTAAGTCAGGTACACCTTAATCACTAAGCTGACATCATTGCTTCTCAGTACTCTGGAAAGGTCTCTGACAGCAGATTTACCTAATGTAATTCGTCTTTTGATTTCCTGACTGCTGGCACCAAGAGCATTGATTGTGAAGCTGAGCAAGCTGTAACTGTTAACAACCTCCATCTCTTCTCCATCCCCCATGGTGCTGCCAGTTGACCTAGTGGTGAGAATTTCAGTCTTCTTTATGTTGAGCTTCAATCCTTATTGAAGACTACAGTCCTTGACCTTCTGTAGCACGTGCTTCAGGTCCTCCTCAGTTTCAGCAAGCAAGGTAGGTTGTTGATCAGTCTTCTTCCAATCCTGATGCCACACTCCTCCTCATAAAGGCCAGCCTCACAAATGATCTGAAAGGTATGGAGACAGGACGCATCTCTATCACATTCCCTTCCTGATTTTCAACTAGGCAGTATTTCCCTGTTCTGTTCTGAGGACTGCTTCCTAGTCCAAGTATAGGGTTTGCATACATATTAAATAGCAGACGAAATCTCAGATCCAGTGTCTTAGTCTTGATAGAGTGAAACTTTAGGGGGAGGTTCCATCTCTTCCTTTATTAATAAGTGAACAGAAAAGTTTATATTGCCATTTTTCACTTTGGCCTCACAAAATAAGGGTCAGTATGATATCAGACTAGGGTTACAGATTAGCATTTTCCCCCAGGTAAAATAAATAAATAAATAAAGACATTGCTTGGATTTATGTCTCAAGGCTTATATGCTGTTTTCCTTTTTCAGAGCATCCCAGGCCAAACGGAATTTAAAGGTTTGG
>NW_006400302.1:234930-243761 GCF_000299155.1 Elephantulus edwardii
TGTGCTCACCAAGTTGTGCCAAGAAATCTGGACGACACTTAGCCATCTGACTGCAAGAGATCTGTATTTGTTCCCATTCCAAATGGTTATCCAACAGAGTGTGGAAATTATCAAACAGTATCAACAATATCAGATGCAAACAAGATTCTGCTGAAGATTATCCAAAAATGACTGGAACAGTACATCACCAGAGAACTGCCAGAAGTCCAGGCTGGGGTTAGAAGGGGTCGTGGCACTAGGGATATTGTAGCTAATGTAAGATGGATCTTGGCTGAAAGCAGGAAATACCAGAGGAATCTATGTTTCATTGATTATACAAAGGTGTTTGACTGTGTAGATAACAACAAACTGTGGTTGACTCTGAGAGGAGTGGGAATTCCAGAACACTTGATAGTGCTAATGCAAAACCTATACTTGGACCAGGAGACAGTCGTCAGAACAGAGCAAGGAAACACGGCATGGTTCAAAATTGGGAAGGTTGTACGCCAGGGATGTGTCCTGTCTCCATACCTTTTCAACCTATATGCAGAACAGATTATCTGGGAGGCTGGGCTCTATGAGAAGTGTGGCATCAGGACTGGTGGAAGATTCATCAACAATCTGTGTTATGGAGATGACACAACTCTGCTTGCTGAAACTGAGGAGGATGTGAAGCGCTTGCTGCAGAAGGCCAAGAACTGCAGCTTTCAATATGGATTGATACTCAATATAGAGAAAACAAAGATTCTCACCAGTGGGCCAACTGACAGCATCAGGATGGATGGTGAAGAGCTTGAGATTGAGGGAGCTCTGGTGGCCTAGTGGCAAGAAGCTGCACTACAATCCCAGAGATATGCAGTTCGGATCCACCAGATGCTCTGCTGGAGGAGGAGCAATCTCCTGTACCAGTCAGATCCGATTTGACGGTACACATGCAAAAAATAATAAAATAAAATAAAAAAAAAGAGCTTGAGATTGTTAACAGCTTTAGTTCGCTTGGCTCCACAGTCAACACTCTTGGCACCAGCAGCCAGGAAATTAACAGATGTATTGAGACGGGAAAATCTGCTGTTAGGGACCTCTCTGAAGAGCAATGGTGTCACTCCAGAGACTAAGGTGCACCTGATACAGGCCATGGTCTTTACAATCACTTGTTATGCATCAGAGTTGGACAATGACTAGGGATGATAGAAGGAAAATTCATGTCTTTGAGCTGGGTGCTGGAGAAGAGTATTGAGTATACCATGGGCTGCTAAGAAAATAATAGTCTAATCCTATAGAGGGTTAAATCAGACTGCTCCTTGGAGGCAACGATTCTGAAGCTTTGACATACTTTGGACATGTTGCAAGGAGGGACCAGTCCTTGGAGAGGGACGTCATGCTTGGGAGAGTGGAGGGACAGCGCAGGAGAAGACTATGAGTTGGACTGATTCGGTGACTGCAGTAGTGGGGGGAGGTGTGTCGGCGAGGGTGGGATTGGCACAGGACAAAGCAGGGTTTACCGCTGTTGTACGAAGCGTCGCTAAGAGTCGCGACTGCACTCAACAACAATACATATTCAATAAAAAATCCAATAGTGACTTATGCCTTATGTGGTTTAAAAACATCCAAATATATGATCTCATTCGTTCCTCACAACTTCATAAAGTATATAGTAATACTTCCCTTTCTTTCTTGATACGGAAACTATTGCATACAAAGGTTAAACAAGGACCTGGGAACACTAAAAGAAATCTGGACCTTTGGGGGGGGGGGCAAAGTGTGAACTTGATGAGTTTCTTAAATAGAATCAAAAGGAGGATTCTATGTTTGCATAGAATGGGACTCCAAACCACACATAAATAAGTTAAATGTTGGCCAAGTGCTGAAAAAAAGCAGAAATGTTGTTCTCGTTGAAAACAGTGTCCTTACCCAGTGACGTGACCTTATATGGCCTTCACCACAAATGGGGTAAAATGGGGTAAGCACGACAGGCATTAGACAATCATTAACAAGCAGGTTTCTGACCACTGGACTTCGCAGCCAGGAACGGCATGCCCGATCCGGTAGTCACCGGCTGGGACAGTTACATAACACCCGGAATCCTGGGTTTCCTCGGGAACTGAGGTCACGTGCCGAGCCTCGTTACCTTAAAGAGCGGAGGAGACCCACGGGCGTTAGCGAATTCCCGGCACCGGATTGAGTCTGCTCCGTATTACGTACGGCGTCCGTGCGCGCGTAAAGCGAACTAGACCAGCCAGGACTCCGAGGGAGGTGTGGCCTCGCAGCCTTGAGATCCTCTGATTGGCCGGTGGGATGACGAAGGCGTGTACAGTCAGCTATAATGCAACGGGCGTATGCGTCAGTTTTGTTCGATCGGAAATAAGAGAGGGGTGTGACTAGGGGCTCAAGGCATCCGCCGATTGGCTTACAGACGCCAGAGCCGGGCGGCCGGGCACGGCCTCACTAGAGCGAATCGCCCGGGTTGTTCCTGGAGTTAGCTGCCGGCTTCAGTGAGAATACTATGGCCGCTCGGACCGCTCAGAAGGCCTTGAAGAAAGTGGTCTTAGGATGCCGTCCGAAGTCAGCGGAAGTGGCTGGAACTCTAGTTCCGGCACGGAGTTCTGCGGGGAACGTCAGGTAATAAACAACAGGGGTATCTCGATGCAGACGGTTTTCCGCCAGGCCTGCTAAGTTGGGAAAAGCGAGGGACTTTGGGGAGAAGTGAAGTTGGGTGTTGAGCGTTCCCAGCTGTCCGAAGGGGCAGGGTCTCCCGCCCGGTGTTTTCGCCCCCGCCCGCAGCACTTCCTGAGCCGCAGGCTGGCCGGCTGTGCGGGGCCGCCGCGTCTGCGTTCGTGGCTCACCGACCTCCAGGAGATGGTGAATCACTGGCGTAGCCACTTGGAAGCAGCCTTTGAAGCTCTGAGTTCTTTCGGTCTTCGCCTCAAATGCTGTTGGAAAGTTTTAACTTTGTGGGGCTTGATGGGGAAAGTGTTTCTCGTTTTCTTTCTTCTGCCTGCCGAATGATCGTTCTCAAAAGAGTTCTTTGCTTCTGGCTTTTGGTGTTTGCGAATGAAAAATATAGCCGACCTAGGAATCTTCATTCTGGACACCCCTCCCACCAGACACACTCAACTCTAATTTAGAAGTTTTGTAATCTTGAACCGAAGGTAGCCATCGATTTTCCTAGTTTGTGCCTTTTGAAGGTTCGGGGTGGGAACGGGATTCTTGCTTGCACTCCTTAGTTTTCTTTTTCTTAATGGCAGTGGTTTGGTTTCCCCCTAAAAAAAAAAAAAGAAAAAAAATTAAGTTGGCGTGTAAAAGCACATAGTCCCTCAAATTTAGATGTGAACGATAGATAGATAGATGGATGGATGAGGGGAAATAGCGCAAATCTGATTGAACCTAAAAATATTTAGATCCAGTGAAGAATTTTTAAAAGTACCAAGACCCAGCCAACTACTATTACTTGGACAACTGTTATTTAGGTAAATACTGACTAGAAATGATAGAGAATTGATGCCTTTGAGCTGTGATGCTGGAGAATAGTGTTGAGTATAACATGTACTATTAGGAGATCAAACAGGTTCGTCCTAGAGAAGGTGAAAGAAACCAGGCTGATCTTTGTAGGCAAGATTCTGAAGCTTCGTCTGACATTCTTTGGACATGTTGCAAGGAGAGACCAGTCCTTGGAGAGGGACATCATATTTGGGAGGGTAGAGGGACAGCGAAGAAGAGGAAGACCCTCGGTGAGATGGATCGATTCAGTGATGGGGTAATCGGGATGGGTGTGTCGGAGACAGTGAGGCTGGCACAGGATAGGGCAGGGTTTAGGGCTGTTGTACATAGGGTCGCTGTGAGGCCCAGGTGACTCGATGGCACATAACAACAACAAAACAAAACCATTGCATATCATTTGTCCCTGCTTAGGGATTAACCTAAAAAAAAAATAAGTTCAAGGGAGCTCTTGTGGCCTAGTGGCAAGAAGCTGCGCTGCAATCCTGAAGCCATGCAGTTCGAATCCACCAGATGTTCCACAGGAGGAGAGGCAATCTCCTGTCTCTGGCGGATTGGATTCGACAGTAAACAACAAAAACAAAAATAAGGACAAGCAGAGCTCCATCATCTTTTAGGTCTGTGTTTGTTCTAAAGCATATTGGCTTGCAGATAATCTAAGATTTTTCTTTTGAAAGAAAAAGAGTTTTCTGTTGACTAAATTTAAGCTTAAAAGTTCAGTGTAAATATTTGTAAGGCTGATGGGAAAAGTATATAAGTTGCAAATATGAATAATTAACATTTAGGCCTTCTTATAGTTTAGAACTTGAGAAAGTACTGTTGAAATACAAGTGACAAAAAGCTGGCTTCCATCTGATAACAGCATTTGCTTCATAGCTTAATTGTATGCATCTGAATATTTTAGATGAAGACGTTTTCTTGACAGTGGTTGAAAATACATCAGCTATTCAACACTTTGGGACCATTGTACAGAAACTGATACAGAAAAGGAATGGCATGCTTTAAATGCAGATATTTCCCCTAGAAATACTATATTGTATTTCAGATTGTTTTATTTGGAAATTGGATAGTTGGAGAAAAGTGAAACACTATCCATACCTCACATCATAAACAAAAAGTAAGTAAAAATGGATCAAGAATCTAGGTGTGAAACCTAAAATTCTAAAGACAATCAAAAATAGTGGTAAAATTAGGAGCCCTCTAGTTGCCTATCCCCAGCCTCATTTCTATTACCAAGTCCATATTGTCTGACTACTGATCCTTCTTCCTGGTTCCCAACTTTTTTTTCCTTTTTTTTTTTTACTGGGAAAAACATATTGGGGGTACAAGGAGGTGAGGGTTGGGGGCAGAAGGGTGAGGATGGGCCAGGATGCAGTTGAACAGCTGCACAGTTTGGTCGGTGGGGGTTGAAGGAAATGATGAGGGTCCAGTGGAGAACAGATGCTACAGAGGAATGACATGCGTTTTCCAATAGTAATTAAACCAACTGTCTTATTGATTTGGGAATTGGATGCCGACTCTCTGGCTTCTTCATGCTGAACAGGGGCGTAGATGTAAAGGGGGGAAGGGAGGACGCTTTATCACCTTACTGGTGGTCTTGGGTTACAGCTGCTTGCCTTCTTGCTCTGTTGGAAGATATTTTCCTGTCATTTGCTCCCCTCTGGACTGCAAAGTGTTTTCCCAGGTGGGCCCAGTGGGGATGGCTAGTTGAACCCAGAGGCTCCATCCTCCTTTGCTTCCTTAGCTGTCAGTTGTATTTCTTTTTTGTCACTGGCACTGGGTGCAGGGTCAATTCTGGAGTAAAACTCAGAGTTAAGGTTACCTATAGGAAAGGAAGCAAACCTAGAGAGAACAAACTTGTGAGTTACAAATAGAAGGGCTTTGAGGGTGTTGATTTCAAGTTTACTGGGGGGGAGGGTGGCAGAAGGTGGCCTAGGTAACATTCTCTGGATACCCTAGGCATTCTTTTTTTTTTTTATTCTCCTTCCCACCCAGGGGTCAGATGGCACAATCTGGGGACTGAGGAGCTCACCCTGAGGGCCGTGAGTGCAGCCCGCCCCAGGCAGGTTCCCAACTTTTGCATTCCAGTTGCCCATTATTATTAATGCATCTTGGTTACATGTTCGATCGATTTCTGATGTCAACACTTGGTAGAAATCACCTATTTCCTCCTCTTTGGCTCTGTTTGTTGGTGCATAAATTTGAATGATAGTGCTTTAACAAATCTTCCTTGTATGTGTATGGATATTATGCTATCAGTCACAATATTGTATTTCAAGATGGATCTGGAAATGGCCTTTTTAACTATGAAAGTGACCCCATTTTTTTCTCACTTTTTCATCTCCAGCGTCATTCATACAATCATCTGATTTAAAATGTCCCATTCCAGTCCATCTCATTTTGCTAATACCTAATTTGTCAATATATATGCATTCTATTCTTTCTTAACAATGTCTAATTTTCCTACATTCATGCTTCTCATATTCCTCCTCCCAATCATTATTCTTACAACTGTTCCTCCTCCTTTGTGTTTTCAAATTCGAGGGCTTAGACTCAGTTGCCGTATCTGTTAGTCTAAGTGTGCTCTACTATACATAGAATTTTCAAAGGCCTGTAATATTTCAGAAGTGCATGGCCAATCCTTCCTAGTCTGTCTTAATTTGGATGCTTAGTTTTAGAACAGTATCTGACAGACAAACGTTTTACTGAGCAGATGAAAGACACTTCCTTACAGAAATAACCAGTACATTCACTGTTTCTTCCCCCTCCCCCCAAGCATGTGTGTCTTGTCTCTTCCTTTTCCCTGCTTCATCACCATTCCTTGCACTCCCGCCTATCAGGTCAAATCTTCCCTTCCTCAGTCACCTCTAGATGTGATAGCTTAGTCCACAAGTCACTTCTGTGATGTCTTGCACCACACACTGCTACTGGTCTCTCACACTGTTGTCTGTCTTGTGTTTAGGAGGATGTAAGTCCAAATATCATGTACCAACTTCAGGGAAAGATTCTTTTTCTTGAGGCAGTACTGAGGGAGGTTCTTTGCCACTGAGCTTCTGCTAAGTTTTGTGACTTAGTGTCTCTGTTTACTCGGCTGTCACAATGTGATAATTTCCAAAGTTCAGATAGGTCTTTTCTAGATCTGATGTGGTGGTGTTTTCCACCTTTGGCCCAGTGCAGCTTGGGAGTGAATATTAAGGAAACCAATAGACTTCTTGGAGAATAGGCATTACCTGATTAAAAAGATTATAGGGCGGTCTCAGATCCTACCTTATGTGACTCTGTAGGATTCTTGACTCTGAGTTAGGACCAAAGATTAAAACCCAGACTCCAGCTGTGTTAGAATGTGGGGATAGAATGATATTCTACACAATGATTTATTCATAGAATATACATTTTATAAGAAACATATACACAAGTAATACACGTGTATTTCACCTGATGATCTGCACAGGAATCAGATTGATTACAGCTGTGGAGGATTTGTTGGAAAAGTTTAGTATCAGTTGTGAAAACTTGGTCAGGTGTTGATTATGGAACAGACCATGAACTACTCGAATGCAGGTTCATATTAAAGCTAAAGAAGGTTAAATCATACCCACAGGAATCAAAATTTCATCTTTTTTTTGGCATATGGAAATGTATTAGTATAACATTTTCATCAAAACTTTAAAATCTTAGCTTTTCATTCATTCTTGTCTTTGTATAAGACCAAAAGAGATACATTGGCCACTTTGACAACCTTAAAGCTGACTCCAGGAATGTCACCTTTGCAACCAAATCCAGCAACAAGAACTTTATTGTTTTCAAAATTTGGTCTTGAATTTATCCCCCTTAAATTTAAAAACCAACTCAGGAACAGATTTGAGGCCTTGAACACTAATAAAGACCAGATGAGCTGTCGGAAGATAGCCTAATAGTGTTCATGAAGAAAGCAAAAGGTCGTAACAAAGAAGAAAAGACCAAAATGGATGTCAGAAGAGACTCTGAAGATTGTACTAAAGCACAAAAAAGCCAAAGCAAAGAAAAAAAATCAAGAAGTTAACACGTTGCCTCAAATGACGGCAAAAAAAAAAATCTGTTTCTAAGCACGGTCATCAATTTAAGTGTTCAGCAATGTGTTAAGAAGCTAAATAGAAGATTTGTTATTGATGAATTATTCAATCCTGATGCTGCATATGTATGGAAATTAAAATAACAAGATAGAGGAAAATAATTTAACAGTTTTTAGCAGACCATCAGATTGCTACTCTGAAAGCAAGATTTAATTTCAAGTCTCTTTGTAAAGGAGACCCAGAATTAAGAGACTTTGTGCTTTAGTTACAGAATTCTCACTTTCTATATGGTAGATTTGGATTTGATTCTGAGGCTTAAATCCTTCCATATTCCTCTCTAGGAGCCACTAGTTATCACTGGAGGCTTGCACATTTCTGTGATGTAGAATAGAATTTCCAAACTAAGATGATCTAGGAAGAAAGATCTGGCACTATGCTTTTCAAAACCAACCAGTAAAATCCTATAGATCACACAAATACTGTTGACCTTGAAATTACTAAGTTTCGAGTTGACCTTGATGGCAGTCAGCACCAGTTAGTGGGGAAAATAGCTTGAGTGGGTTAAGTTGAGAAGAAAAGCAAGAGTTTATTACACTGTAACTGTAGACATTGAATAAGGATGACAGAAGAAGGAATGTGTTTGAGTTGTGGTGTTGGAGAAGAGTGTTGACTCTCACATGACTGCCAGAGGGACAAACAGGTATGTCTTGGAAAAGGTATAGCCAAGATACTCCTTGTAGATGAGAATTGTGAAGCTTCATCTCACATATTTTGGACAGTGTTAGGAGGGGCTTGTCCTTGGAAGGTGGAGGAGGGTCAGTGACGGAGAGAGGGGATGAATGGACATGGTGACTGTTATAGTAATGTGTGAGAGATGGTGAAGATGGCATAGGGTAGGGCAGAGTTCAGATCCATTGTTCATGTTGTTGTTGTTACGTGCTGTTGAGTCGTTTGCGACTCATAGCAACCCTATGTACAACAGCCCTAAACCGTGCTCTATCCTGTGCCAATCTCATTGCCTCCAACACACCCATCCCGATTACCCCAGTCACTGAATCAGTCCACCTCAGAGGGTCTTCCCCTCCTGCTCTGGCCCTCTACTCTACCCAGCATGATGTCCCTCTCTAAAGACCTGTCTCTCCTTACAACATGTCCAAAGTATGTCATATGAAGCTCCAGCATCCTTGCCTCCAAGGAGTAGCCTGGTTTAACCCTCTCTAGGATGAATCGGTTTTCTTGGCAGTCCATGGTACATTCAGTACTCTTCTCCAGCACCACAGCTCAAAGGCGTCAATTCTCCTTCTA
>NW_006400302.1:245128-262102 GCF_000299155.1 Elephantulus edwardii
TTTTTTTTTTTTTTAGATATTTAGCTTCCTGTGGTATATTGATGAGCAGAACATTTCCACTGCATACCTCACTTGTGCCTAAGGAGATATTTGCAAGAACTTTCTTCAATATCACTGCGCCCTTAATAAACAAAAGAAAAGAATATTCAGAGAGGAGAATAATAGGGTTTGTATGTAATAATATTTCTAAGTGAGAAACTTAACAGTTTTAAGGCATATCATGACTCTTTTTATCTAGATTTTGCTCTTATAGACTAAGCCGTGGTATTTTCTGGATTGACCTTTTATAGCATCTCTTCTTAATAAATATTTGTTGAGAGAATAACACAGTTATAGGCTGTAGATGTAAACCTTGTTATATAGAGGCAATAATTTATAAAACCTGAATTTTGTACATTGGGGTTTTTTCCCCCTAGAGTGACAGTAATACAGATGTCTAGAGCCAATGTGTTTATGTCTCCCTCACATAGGTAATGCATGTATAATACCTATTAAGAGGCTCTTAATAAGACCGTCAGGCCTTCCTTTCACGATACCTCAGGGTCGATAAGAACTGCCAGTTTACAAACTAAGGTGATCTAGGAAGAAAGATCTGGCACTATGCTTTTCAAAACCAAACAGTAAAATCCTATAGATCACACAAATACTGTTGACCTTGAAATTACTGAGTTTCGAGTTGATCTTGATGGCAGTCAGCACGAGTTAGTGGGGAAAATAGCTTGAGTAGGTTAAGTTGAGAAGAAAAGCAAGAGTTCTTCTGTAATGTTCCAGAAAGTGAAAATATTTGGCTTTGCAGTCTCTTGTGAGATTATTCAGCTCTTAGTTTAGTTTCAAAGCAGCTACACAGTATATAAGTACTTTATTTGACTCTTAACCTAGTCATATGCACAAGACAAAAAAAAATAATATAATAGGAATGCACAGTACAGCAGCCTTCTATATGAGAATTTTTAGAATAGGTTCTTTTTTTTATTAACTTTTATTAATTTTAATGAACATTTACTCAGTAAGTTTTCTTAATACCCAGTTCACAGTTGTCTATCATATAACTATATGCCATTAATCTACCTCTTTTTCTTTTTCTTTCTCTTTTTAAAGATATTCTATGCAAGAGATGTATGATGTAGTATCGGAAGTAGACCATTACAAGCATTTTGTTCCTTGGTGCAAAAAATCAGATATAATATCTAAGAGATCTGGGTACTACAAAGCACGATTGGAAGTTGGATTTCCACCTGTTTTGGAGCGTTATACTTCGGTAGTAACCCTAGTGAAGCCACATTTGGTAAAGGTAATAATTTTGATTTTTGTTATTTTATTAATCATGTAACAGTGTAAATATAAGTTGATATATACATCAGATTTATATATTACACTAAAGTGGTAGCTTAAAATGATTTCCCTGAACTATTGGAAGGGGGAAAAGCCCCAAACGATTTTTGTATGTCTTAATGGTAGTGTTTTATAAGATGTTGTTAGGTGCTATCAAGTTGACTGTGACTCATAGCAACCCTATGAACACTAGTTCTAAAACTTCCCTAGTCTTGAGTCAGCCTCATAACCTCCAACACACTTGACTCCATTGTTGCAGTCACTGTGTCAATCCATCTCCTCAGGAGTTTCCTCTCTTGTGCTGAAACTCCACTCTTCCAAGCATGATACCCCCTTACATCATTCGCAAAATATGTGACAGTTTCACCATCCTTGCCTCCAAGGATCAGCCTGTTTGTTCTCTTGGCAATTCATGGAATATTCAGTACCTTTTCTAGCACCACAACTGTAAGGCATTGAGTCCTTCAATTCGTTTCATTCTAAATCCAAAGCTGTTATACTAAATACTCCCTATAACCATATTGGCAAGGTGTATAATCATTGTCCAACTTACAGATGCATAGCAAGCAATTGAAAACACCATGGCTTGGATTAGGTACACCTCACCTTAGTCTTCATACTACTCCTGTTGCTCTTTAGCACACTGAGATGTCCTTGACAGCATATTTTCCTAGTATTGCTTATCTTTTGAATTGCTGATTTCTGATGCCATGGATATTGATTGTGGATCCCATTAAGATGAAATTGTTGACAATTTTAGTTCTTTCTCTAGCTGTTATGATGCTGCCTGCTGGCCCAGTATTAAGAATTTTTGTTTTCTTGATGTTGAGATGTAATCCATATTGAAGGATATAATCCTTGACCTTCTGCAGCAAGTGCTTCAAGTCCTCAGTTTCAGCAACCATGGTTGTGCCATCTGCATAATGCAGGTTTTAGAGTCTTCCTCCAGTTCTGATGCCACACTCACTCTTCATAAAATCCAGCTTCTCAAATGATCTGTTTAGAATATAGATTGAGAAAACATAGAGAAAAGATACATCCTTGACACGCACCATTCTTGATTTTAAACCATTTAGGGTTCCTGTTCCTTTGTTCTACTTGGGCAGTAGCTTCTTGATCGCGATACAAGTTTCACATAGCATGATTAAGTGTTCTAATTCTTCTTAATGTTAGACATAATTTGTCGTGATCCACAGTCAAATGCTTTTGCATAGTTGATGAAACACAAGTGGACATCTTTCTGATAGTCTCTGGTTTCAGCCAAGATCTATCTGACATCAGGGAGCTCTGGTGGCCACATGGTAAGGAGCTGTGCTGCCATCCTAAAGGCTGGTTAGAAACCACCAGCTGCTCAGCGGGAGAAAGATGTGCACTCTCTTCCTGTGCGATTTACTGCCTCTGAAAACTCACTGGAAGGTCAACTACAGGTCAGTTCTAACTTGACAGTGTACAGCAGCAAACAACATCTGACATCAGCAGTGACATCCCTAGTGTCATGGCCTCTTCTAAATCATGCTGATGTAGTCACTGTCAAAGAGACCATTTCTACATTTGTCCTGAAGTACAGTGCTTAGAGTCACAGGGTGCTATTTATTTGCATACAAGACCTAAACCCTGCTCTATCCTGTGCCAGTCTCATTGTCTCCAGCACACCTACCTCAACTACCCCAGTCACTGAATCAGTCCACCTCATAGAGGGTCTTCCTCTCCTGCGCTGGTCCTCCACCCTCCCAAGTATGATGTCCTTCTCGAAGGATTGGTCCCTTCTTGCACCATGTCCAAAGTATGTCAGATGAAGCTTCAGAATCCTTGCCTCCAAGGAGCAGCCAGGCTTAACTCTCTCCAGGATTAACCTGTTAATTTTCTTAGCAGTCCATGGTATATTCAATACTCTTATCCAGCACTACAGCTCAAAGGCATCAGTTCTTCTATCATCCCTAGTCATTGTCCAGCTCTCTGATGCATAGCAAGTGATTGCAAAGACCATGGACTGTATCAGGCACACCTTAGTCTCCAGAGTGACATCATTGCTCTTCAGTATTTTGGAGAGGTCTCTAACAGCAGACTTTCCCATCGCAATATGTCTTTTGATTTCCTGGCTGCTGGTGCCAAAAGTGTTGACTGTGGAGCCAAGCAAACTAAAGCTGTGAACAATCTCAATCTCTTCACCATCCATCCTGATGCTGCCAATTGACCCAGTGGTGAGAACCTTTGTTTTCTTGATATTGAGCCTCAAACTAAGTTGTGTCAAGAAATCTGGAGAACAACCACTTGGCCAACTGACTGGAAGAGGTCTATTCCAAAATACTCCAAAAGAGTTCCCAAAGAGGTTCCCATTCCAAAGAAAAGTGATCCAACAGAGTGTGGAAATTATCGAACAATATCATTAATATCACATGGAAGCAAGATTCTGCTGAAGATTATCCAAAAATGACTGGAACAGCATATCGGAGAACTGCCAGAAATGCAGGCTGGGTTTAGAAAGAGTTGTAGTATTAGGGATATTGTAGCTAATGTTAGATGGATCTTGGCTGAAAGCAGGAAATACCAGAGGAATATCTCTCTCTGTTTCATTGATTATGCAAAGGCATTTGACTGTGAGGATCACAACAAACGGTGTCTAACTCTGAGAGGAATGGGAATCTCAGAACACTTGATCATGCTAATGCGGAACTATACATGGACCAGGAGGCAGTTGTTAGAACGGAGCAAGGA
Organism: Elephantulus edwardii; assembly: GCF_000299155.1. Lineage (NCBI taxonomy): Eukaryota > Metazoa > Chordata > Mammalia > Macroscelidea > Macroscelididae > Elephantulus > Elephantulus edwardii. The sequence continues at coordinate 249,176 of NW_006400302.1, forward strand.
AATACTGTATGGTTCAAAATTGGGAAGGTGTACACCAAGGATGTGTCCTATCTCTGAATCTTTTCAATCTATATGCAGACCAGATTATCCAGGAGGCTGGTCTGTATGAGGAGAAATGTGGCATCAGGATTGGAGGAAGACTAATCAACAATTTGCGTTAGGCAGATGACACAACCCTGCTTGCCGAAATTGAGGAGGACCTGAAGCGCTTGCTGCAGAAGGTCAAGGAATGCAGCCTTCAGTACAGATTGAGGCTCAATATCAAGAAATATGGCATAGTTATTTAATATCAGAGCCAAGAATCCAGCTCATTCTGTTGATTCCTGTGAATATCTTTGTAATCTTACATCCTTATTTTTTATGTTCTGACCGTAAAACTTTATTAATAGAGAATTGTGTTGCAAACCCAAAGATCACACCTCTCTAGTGGTTCAAATCCATCGGTGGCTCTGCAGGAGAAAGATGAGGAGTCTGTTGTTTGATTTACAGCCTCAGAAACTCATTGGTGGGTCAGTTATGAGTTGATTTTTGACTCAGACTCACCAGCAATAAGTTTGCATTTTCATCTCTTAGTAGATTATCTCTAGGAACTAGGATTATGTTTCTAGTTAGAGAATTGTGCATACAATCCTTGCATGAATAATTCTAGTGATTAGTTAAAGATTTGTTGGCCTAATTGTAAGGAGTTGCACTCCCAATTCCAAGGCAGATGGTTTGAATCCACCAGTTCTCTTAGAAGAATGGGCAAACTGTGTGATTGATAGCCTCTGAAAACCCTGTGACAGGTCAATTCTGACTTGAGAGTATGCACCAAGTTCCTATAAGACATTAGTTAACAGTGTTCGAGAATGTCCAAACTGCTGTACCACTCCATCATCTCTAACATTAATTATTCCTCTTGCCTTCAGTCTTCTTACTCCAGCTTATGTCTTTGGGCTCTTTCACTGGAAGGTTTTCTAAAAACTCAAAATCATCATGGTTGAGGTGATTATGGATGATATAAGTATGGCCACTGAGGCTGGTGAATTTGGTGGCCTGTAGGCTCAGGGTATTGGTTGGAGGCTAACTGCTGTCATTTGTAGGCTGTAGGATATCACTTTTGTTGGTTGTTGGTACAGCACAATTAGATTAGAAGCCTGTTTCCTTGCTAACAGGCCTTGAGCTTCCCAGAGCATTCCTTTATGTAGGATCTCAGACTTGACCCTGGAGAAGCAGGATTGGTGACTAGGGTCATACCTTCAAGTATCGGGGCTTGTAGGCACTGATAAACAGTGAGCCACTTATCTACAGTTGAGGCAGCTAGAGATCATGCCCCCAGGGAACTAAGGGTGGCAGGGAGAGTCTCAAAGATTCATCTTACACATTCTCAACTGACCATGTGGTCGGGTCCAAGGCAATAGATATAAAGGATTTTTTCAAAATCCTAATATTACAGCTGCCAAAAGAACAAACAAAGCTGTTTTGGAGAAAGTGCAGAGAGGATGGTCTTTACAGACAAGGATGGTAAAACTTGGTTTTCCAAACTTTGGTCATATCAGGAAGGGCCAGTCCTTGGGAATGGGCATGCTGGGAAAGGTTAGAGAAAGAGAGGAAGCCCCCAACAATATGGATTGATGTAATCGACTGTAACAGTGGGTTCAGGCACATAAGAGACTGTGAGGACGGCACAAGATAGAGGAAAATTCATGTCTTTTGGGTCATAGGATTGCCATGGGTCATAGCCAACAGTACCTAACAATGATGATGACAATAATAACCCATGTTAGAGTTGCAACCCAATTTTATGAGTCTTAAGGATATAAAGAATTTGGCATAAAGTCCTCATCTCTTTGAGTTTCTGCTCCTGGGTGATCTTCATATGCTTGCATCTCTTTTTTTCCCACCTCCATCTCTACTTTCTCATTTGCTAATCTCTGCGTCTCAAAAGAGATTGACTCAAAATGCTCGTCATACTCATGTTTCCTCATTAATATGACAAACACAACCCATTCTCAAAAGTGTTATAACCACAGAATAGGAATTAAGAATACAGTACCTACTTGTAATGGGTGAGGAGAAAACACAATTCTGTCTATAACATTGTATATTCTCAACTTCCAGTAGTCTGAGGTCCAGATTTAGATTATGTGATATACATATTTTACATATAATAATTATGACCAAAAGAGCACCAGCAGCTATCTTCTATTTCTTGTGTATTATTATTAGGAGCTAAATTTTCTGTAAGCACCTCAGGTGATTATAAAGATGAGGTAGAATGTATTCTTAAAGTTGGATAGGTGGATGACAAAACTCCTGTGCAATTTACAGTCTCTGAAAACTTAGGGGAGATCAGCTCTGAGTTTCCAACTCTTAATCTTGCTAATTTAGACTTGAGTAACCCTTGGAGGTAGATGGAGGAATTTTATCATTGATTGGTTTTGGAATAAACCAAAAGAGCTAAAAGTAGAAGACTTCATTTAAATAGAGGCTATAGACTTTGAAATGGGAATTTAAAAATTGGAGAATACTTGAGGTCATTTGTCTACTGGAATAATAAAAGTCCTAAGAACATCTTAGATAGTGTGTGAAAAATCTAAATATTAAAGTTAAAATCCGTTATATGGTTGTAAATACTATTCTGACTAGTTTTTCATACTAAAGGTAAAAATGCTTTAGTGTGAGTTGCAATCATTGCTTGTTTATTCATATTCTGTAGTACAGTAACATATAATGGGAAGCAACACAATGTAAGATTCTACTGAAGATTATCCAAAAACGACTGGAATAGCATATCAGCAGAGAACTGCCGGAAGTCCAGGCTGGGTTTAGAAGGGGTCGTGGTACTAGGGATATTGTAGCTGATGTTAGATGGATCTTAGCTGAAAGCAGGGAATACCAGAGGAATGTATATCTGTGTTTCATTGACTATGCAAAGGTGTTTGACTGTGTGGATCATAACAAACTGTGGCTGACTCTGAAAAGAATGGGAATCCCAGAACACCTGATCGTTCTAATGCAAAACCTATACTTGGACCAAGAGGCAGTTGTCAGAACAGAGCAAGGAAACACTGCATAGTTCAGAATTGGGAAGGACGTATGCAGGGATGTATCCTATCTCCATACGTTTTCAACCTGTATGCAGAACAGATTATCCGGGAGGCTGGGCTCTATGAGGAGAAATGTGGGGTCAAGATTGGTGAATGATCTGTCAACAGTCTGCGTTATGCAGATGACACAATCCTGCTTGCTGAAACTGAGGAGGACCTGAAGCGCTTGCTGCAGAGGGTCAAGGACTGCAGCCTCCCAATATGGATTGAGGCTCAATGTCAAGAAGACAAAGATTCTCACCACAGGACCAGTTGGCAGCATCAGGTTGGATGGTGAAGAGATTGAGATTGTTCACAGCTTTAGTTTGCTTAGCTCCACAGTCAACACTCTTGGCACCAGTAGCCAGGAAATTAAAAGGCGCATTGCCATGGGGAAGCCTGCTGTTAGGGACCTCTCCAGAGTACTGAAGAGCAATGGGGTCTCTCTGGAGACTAAGGCGCATCTGATACAGGCCATGGTTTTTCCAATCACTTGTTATGCATCAGAGAATTGGACAGTGACCAAGGAGGATAGAAGGAGAATTGATGCTTTTAAGCTGTGGTGCTGGAAAACAGTATTGAGAGTACCGTGGACTGCTAGGAAAACAAACAGATTCATCCTGGAAAGGGTTAAACCGGGTGGCTCCTTGGAGGCAAGGATTCTGAGGCTCTGTCTAACATACTTTGGACATGTAAGGAGAGACCGGTCCTTGGAGAAGGACATCATGCTTGGGAGGGTGGAGGGACAGTGCAGGAGGGGAAGGCCCTCTATGAGGTGGATTGATTCAGTGACTGGGATAATCGGGATGGGAGTATCAGAGATAGTACAATTGGCACAGGACAGAGCAGAGTTTAGGGCTGTTGTACATAGGGTCGCTATGAGTCGCAAGCAACTCGACGGCACATAACAACAACAACAATAATATATATAATATAAGTGTTCATTTAATGTGACTTTTATGTTTCAATGTATACACATACTTATGAAATATACATTGGCACAAAATCGTAAATCAGAATGTCTCATTGGGCTAGACTTCTCACATCCCACCTCCACCCCTGGTTATATACCATCAAATTAGACTCACCTGGCACAGGAGGCGATATCCCCTCCTTCTGCAGCAGAGCATCTGATGGATTTGAACAGTGTGCTTTTGGTATTGCAGCAAAGCTTCTTGCCACTAGGCCAGCAGAGCTCCTTTGGGCTAGACTTTTAAGAAAACTGGAGACATAATCCTCAAGGAATAAAAAGTGAAGGAAAGACTAAGTGTACTTTAAATAATGTAGAATCTTTTTGTCTATCAGGGACAATTACAGAATTTGACAATTTAAGAATTTTTTTTACCTTTTATAATCTCATAATGATCATATTAATGAATATGCTTTTTTACTCATTTTAGAGATTAGAGAAATAGAATCTGGGCAGTTAACTTGTTCAGAATAAAATTAGGTGACAAAGCAGGAAAAACTTACAAACATTGGTAATCTGCCAAAAAATGATTCTCCGTGTTCCTGGAGAAGAGAAGTAGCTCAGTAGGTGGTAACTGGAAGAGAACAGCTACTAATCCCAGGAAAGAAAGGCTTACATTGGGAAGAGATTACTTTCTAATAACAGCATTAAAAATTAGATGACTTCATCATCTGTGTCATCCTATAGATTTTCTTAAAAAAAAGATTTTTTTATTATTAATTTTAATGAAAATTTACAGAGACTTTGTATTTCCATTCATTCAGTGTTGTACTTTTCTCTCTGTCGTCCCCCCCAGTACACTCTTCTCTTTGAAAAGTAAGAAAAATTCTTTCATTGTTTTACAATCCCTCCCCCAGGTCCACTCCACTATGCAGCTTTCATTCTGGACTCCTGTCATGACAATAATACCTAATCACATATCCCTTTTAAACAGTTTTCTCCCTCATCTGTTTCAATGCAATATACATTTTTTATCCCATCTTTCTCGGTCTCCCCCAAACCCAGATGTCAGTCCTGTTTTACAACAGTGACACTATGTAGTATTTGTCCTTTGGTGACTGAGATATTTCACTCAGCGTAATGTCCTCCAGGGTCACCCATTTTGAATAATATTGCATGAGTTACTTGTTTTTCAGTGCAGCATAGTATTCCATTGTGCGAATATACCACAGCTTCTCTATCCATTCGTTTGTTGGCGGGCACTTAGGTTGTTTCCAACTCCTTGCTTTTGTGAACAAAGCTACTTTAAACGTGGGTGTGCATAAGTATTTACTTCCCAGTCATGATAGATTCTAGTCAATACCAAGTGCTGTTTTACTGTGGTTTTATTTTTTAACTTTGTTCTAGGCATCCTGCACAGATGGGAAACTTTTCAAACATTTGGAGACGATTTGGCGTTTTAGTCCGGGACTTCCTGGCTACCCAAGAACTTGTACTTTGGATTTTTCAGTAAGTTTGTCATGAACTTCCTAATTTGTTCCAAACACTTAGAAGAGAAAGAATCCTCTACTTAGTAGAATCTACATACCACGATTAATTTCATGAACATAAAGATTACTGAAACACACTTAAAACATCCCACATTTCTGAGGATTGAATGCCTTTCTCTGCATTGATTAGATGGGAAAGAATGCAAAAGAACTGGTTTTTTCCTGTTTTATTTATTATAATCTTTGATATTCATTCCTTCAGTTTCCTAATTTTTTGTAATGCCATGGATTATAAAATACATGTTATCAGTTTATTGACAGCTTAATGGCACCAAATTAATTCTATACTTTGATTATAAAATGCAGAAATTATATCAAAAGAGGGGAAACATGCCTTTTAGAATTTAAGAACTATAAGTTAATTTTCAGGTTACTTTAGCTATAGAAAATATGAAATTACTTGGGATATTTTCTTTGCTGACAGACGATGTAAGTTTTGCTCTCTATAATTCATATAATAAATCTTAAATGGTACCAATTTTTATTAAACTATTACAACTTCTTAGCACTTGAGGTAGTTTTATTGATAAATTAGTGAATGTCTTAGAAAAGGTTCAGCCAGAGTACTCTTTGGAGGCAAATATGGTGAAGCTTCATCTTTCACTCATACTTTGGATTTGTAATGAGGTAAGACTATTCCTTGGAAAAGGACATCACACTTGGGAAGATGGAGGATTGGTGAAGGAGAGGAAGACCTCCAACAAGGTGGATTGACATGGTGACTTCAGCAGCAGGCTCTAGTGTGTCACAGATGGTGACAGTGGCACAGGGTTCAGGCTGGCTTGTTGCTATGAGTTGTACTGACTCCACAGCACCAGCACCACAATGGAATACCTGAGGAAATACAGTAATGTCTGGGGAGAAAGATGGGCATTCTTCCGTATGATTTACTGTCTCTGAAAACCCGCTGGAGGGTCAGTTATGGGTCACTTTTGACTCCACAATACGTAACAACCACCACCATTAATAAGCCAAATGTGGCAGAGTATTCAGAACTTTTTTCCTGCTTGCTTTTATTATGCATCAGATTCTCCACCTTGGACTTTACTTTTATTTGTGTTGACAGTTCTGCTTACTACAGTGAGACTCCCTTTTCTGAGGAGTGTTGAAAGAAAACTTTGTCTAAATACACTATACATCTCTAGCTTAGATACTGGCCAGCTAACCTGTTGATACCCGAGACACTGTCTTGGCTCCTTTTGGCATCTAGTGAGTCAGTATGATTTCCTGACCAGGGCCTGATGATTCCCTAGCTAGGAAAGGTACCTTCTGGCTTCTTTATCCCTATGAGTTTGCCACTAAGTTACACAGATTACTGGCCTGACAGGCGTTTGAAAAATCCAGTCCAATCTCAGTTTAGCAAGAGTGAGGTTTTTTTATTAAGCAATTTTGCAAAATTGGACACCCAGGTATAAAGTAGATTGGAGTGCCTTTCATAGCTTTATCATGTCAATTAACAATTTGAGGGGTTTTTGCTAGTGATTTTAACAAAATTTTAAAGGAAAGTTAAAATTCTCATTCACTGTTGCACACAGTTCCTTCCTTACCTCCTTCCGGTTAACTTAAAAAAAATAATCATTTTTGCATAATTTCCTCCTTCCCTACCCCAGTCCATTTTGCTGTGCATCTCTCATTCTGGACTGTTGTCATACAGTTAATGCCTAATCATATATTCCTTTTAAACAGTTCTTTCCCTCATCTGTTCCAATGCAGGGTCCATTTTCCCTTCTTTTCTCAGTTTTCCCGCAACTCCCATGTCAGTCCTTTTTTATAACAGTGGTATTATATAATATTTGTCTTTTTGTGACAGATATTTCACTCAGTATACTGTCCTCCAGGATCACTTATGCTGTGTAATATGTTAGGAGTTGCTTATTTTTCAGTGCTGCATATTTTGTATTATTCCATTATGTGAATACACCATAGTTTTCCTAGCCACTCATTTATTGATGGGAGCAGTTTGTTTCTTTTGGACCAGCTCATGCTATTACACCAGCTTTTGATGGACTAATCTAAAGTCTAATTTTTAAAAAAAAATCTCCCATAGCCCACCTCACAGTTTGAGTACTACTGAAAGGATAAGTGAGTGATGGTGGCATGGTCTTTAGGGACTGATGCTACTAGCTCCAAGACTGCGGCTCTCTGGCAGTTTGAGTGCACCATGGTTCCTTGGAACAGTAGGCAGTCTCCTCCTTTGCCAGGTACAGCCTCCAAACCCAAGATCTGACTCAGCAGCAATGAGAGATCCCGAGTGCAGATGTATTAAGAGAACTTTTTAAAATAATAAACCTTTTTTCTTACAGATCTCGTTTGAATTTCGCTCACTTCTACACTCTCAGCTTGCCACACTTTTTTTTGATGAAGTTGTAAAGCAAATGGTAGCTGCCTTTGAAAGAAGAGCAGGTAAACTGTATGGCCCAGAGACAAGTATACCCCGAGAATTAATGCTTCATGAAGTACATCACACGTAAAGGGAAAAATGGACTGATGTCAACTATAACTTTATTCGCTTTTAGAAGTGCTTTCGGAAGTCAAAAAACATTTATTAAGCCCAGCTTTGATCATAAACCTGCACCGTTGAAAATTTGCACATAGAATATGGAACAGTGTGTACATGGAATTATTTCTTCAATCAAGTATAATTCAAAGTATTATGTGCATTAGCATGTTGTGAATTTACCATAATGAGGTATCATCATCATTGCTAGAATACTGACAGCACTATTCTGAGCAGAAATTGAACTGAAACTTTAAATTATCACCTACTTGGAAAGGTTAGTTAAAACACATGTAGTATGGCTTTATTAACTGTATCACATTTCTTATTCAGAATTTTTGTAACTTATTCTTATAGGACTTGCCTCATTGTTTAGGATATTTATGTAATCACCACATATTTAAATAAAACATAGGCTACAAGTACTGTTAACAAACATTACCAGGCATTTTTTATCATTTCTAAATTGTCCTGTACGCAGTAGAGGATTCACTACTATAGTGAAGCTAGTGTCCAGGTAAACAAAGTCTTCTTGGTGAGTGGTCCAGAGATTGAAGGTACTTTTCTAAATAGTTAACAACTCTCTCCCAGGTCCTTTGCCCCTTTCTACAGTACTAATTATGTCAAATCTCATCTACAATATTAAGTAGATGAAAATGTTAATTATGTATCTGTTTTCTATTTATTGTGTATTCATTTTCAATAATGTATTTCAAACTAGTATTTTTTAAAAAAACAAATCAACATAAGGACTGAATTGGTAACAATAAAGTTAATTTGTTTACTCTTGGTTATTTGATTATTGAAATGTTTTGATGTGTGTTAAAAAAAGGTTGGTCCTATACTGGCCAGAATTTACTCTTCCTTTTAATCAATATTGAACTTTCTTCCCTATACCTAATGAAAGGACCAGTTATCAGAAACTCAGTTTCTGGTAAAGTACAGTTAACCCCACCCCACCTGCTTGAGTGGTTTTACCTGTGGTAAATCCCACCCTGATTGATCAACTGCCATAAAGTGGAATTCTTCTTCTCTGTAAGAGCACAAGGAGTTTTCCACATTCCTGTATCTGAAGTAACTGATAAGATTCAAAAAAGGTTTCCAAACTGTTACCCTGAGCTATGGCTAGCCAGTTGAAGGTGGACAAATACCCAAACTACTGTGGATGGCCAATCATGGCGTGTATGGTTGGGCAGGGGAGTAGCAGAGGTATAAAAGGAGGGACAGACATCAATTCGGGGCTCTCGGGTGGATGCTGCTGTGTCAGCACGCAGGAGCCTGGGTTCGAACTCGAAATAAACTGTTAATTCAGCTAATTGGCTCGGTGATCTTTTTGGGGACTCGCTCCGTTACATTTGGAGGCCCCAGCGAGATCTCCCTAAATTCATCCAAACCCTGATCGCCAGCCAACAGAGTAACTGTGATGTCGCTGTAGGATTCTTCCTACCTGGTAAGTCAGGCCTGATAACTGGTTAATCTGTATTCTGTTTGATACACTCCGGTTTTGAATTGGGCAGTTGGAAGGCAGGACGCTGCATAACTTCCAGTCCAAGACCACGGCAGTGACGACTGCCAAGGTCCAAGTGTCAGAGGAAGTGGGGGCTCACCTGGATTCAGCTTGTGTGGAAGTCTGGGCTCTCGGGTGGATGCCACTGGCACGCGAGAGCCCAGGTTTGTCCCGCAAGTTCGGAATTAGCTTGTGCAGGTCTGGTGACCCGCAAGTTTGGAAACTCGGGAGAGAGGCCCACGCCTCAGACGTTCGGTGGGTGGGAGGTGAGAGAAACCCACCCCTCGAACCAGGTCTGTCAGTCCGGACTCAAGTTCTGCCATGGTTTTTTTCGACAACAGTGTTCGTTTGTCTGCTGGTTGGGAGAGGCCGTTCTTCGGACTCAGGTTTTGTCGTGGTCTTTGTTGTCAATAGTGTCTCTTGCTATTTTTGTGAATTTGTGTTTGTCAGTGGTCTTTCTGTCGACAGTGTCTTTCCATTTCCATGCATTTGTGTGGCTCTTTACTCTGTTCTGGAACAAACAGTGCTAGCAAAACAGGCGCAAGTGAAAAATGGAAGCGGGACAGTCAAGGGTGGAAAGACCGTCCCCTTTGGAGTGTTTGGTAACTAACTTTTCAGACTTCTCTTCCAGGGCAGCCGGATATGGCATCCAAGTAGATGCTTTCACTCTTAAGGAAGCTTTGTGAACTAGAGTGGCCGGCTGAGAGGACCCTGGAAATGGGCCACACAATTGGAGTTCGAGCCATAGCGTATGGCCTCCCGGGGTACCTGGATCAAATTCCTTACATAAGATGTGTGGATCTCCTTGTAAATTAGTACAAACAATTCAACAGAACAGAACAATCTTAACTATAGTGCTATTAGCTTTATAGCCTCAGATCAAAATAAAGTCACACTAATTAGTTCCCTGAATAATTATAAGATGAAGTGCTACCAGGGTACTTGCTCCTAAAAAAAGGAAGTGAAATATCCCTTTTGGGCATATCAAAGGGAGGGACTAGGACTTGGAAAAAACAATCATGCTGGGAAAGGGTCAAAACTAACAGAGCATGGAGGAGAGTGAAGACTCAATGGCAAGGTTACAATTTCTAACTACTTGTTTGTTGTTATGTGCCGTCGAGTTGCTTGCGACTCATAGTGACCCTATGTACAACAGCTGTAAACTCTGCCCTGTCCTGTGACAATCGCACTGTCTCTGATAACACCCATCCTGATTACCCCAATCACTGAATCAATCCACCTCATAGGGGGCCTTCCCCTTCCCACCCTATCAAGCATGATGTCCTTCTCCAAGGACCTGTCCCTCCTTGCAACATGTCCAAAGTATGTTAGACCGAGCCTTAGATCCTTGCCGCCAAGGAGCAGACCGGTTTGACCCTTTCCAGGATGAATCTGTTTTCCTAGCAGTCCATGGTACCCTCAATACTCTTCTCCAGCACCATAGCCCAAAGGCACCACATCTCCTATCCTCCTTAGTCACTGTCCAACTCTGATGCCTAACAAGTGATTGAAAAGACTATGGCCTGTATCAGACACACCTAAGCTCCAGAGAGACACCATTGCTCTTCAGTACTTTGGAGAGGTCCCTAACAGCAGACTTACCCATGGCAATATGTCTTCTAATTTCCTGGCTGCTGGTGCCAAGAGTGTTGACTGTGGAGCCAAGCAAACTAAAGCTGTGAACAATCTCAATCTCTTCACCAACCAACCTGATGCTGCCAACTGGTCCAGTGGTGAGAATCTTTTGTCTTCTTGACATTAAGCCTCAATCCATATTGGGAGGCTGCAGTCCTTGGCCCTCTGCAGCAAGCGCTTCAGGTCCTCCTCAGTTTCAGCAAGCAGGATTGTGTCATCTGCATAATGCAGATTGGTTGATCATTCACCAATCTTAACCCCACATTTCTCCTCAGAGCCCAGCCTCCCAAATAATCTGTTCTGCATACAGGTTGAAAAGGTATGGAGATAGGATGCAACCCTGGTGTACGCCCTTCCCTATTTTGAACCATGCAGTGTTTCCTTGCCCTGTTCTGAGGACTGCCTCTTGGTCCAAGTGTAGGTTTTGCATTAGAATGATCATGTTCTTCTGAGTCAGCCAGTTTGTTACGATCCACACAAACACCTTTGCATAGTCAATGAAAGACACACATTCCTCTGGTATTCCCTGCTTTCAGCTAAGACCCATCTAACATTAGCTACAATATCCTTAGTACCACAACCCCTTCTAAACCCAGACTGGACTTCTGGCAGTTCTCTGCTGTTGTTATTCCAGTCGTTTTTGGATAATCGTAAGTAGAATCTTGTTTGCATGTGAAATTAGTGGTATCAAACTTAGGGTTACTATAAACTTCATAGTACCTAACTATGTGCATATGTAATTACCTGTTTTTCTGCCAGACTCCAGGTACAATGTTGAGGCTATTGACTATCCATGTGCATAAAGCAGTTTATTTATGTAAGTGGTAATTTCTCCACATATTTAAGAGGTACTTGCCTAGTTAGTATAGTTCCATGTTCTTTAATCCATTAACCAGTTGTCTCAATCATATCACCTAAAAGCATTTTATGTGTAGGTTTAAGACTTTTTGTGCTAAATGCCTAGCTCATGCCTACAAACCTATAACCTCAAAATACTGAGAAGCAGACTACTCCATCTTCCCCAGTACAGGTCTGTATTAGCTGCAAGAAAGAAGACCCTTGCCAGCTGTTTTAAATGTAGTGGTGGTGAAGATGTTGTCCCCCTGGAGTCTATCATTTAGAAAGCAAATCATGGTATCAGCATGTGCAAAAAGCTAAGCTAAACTGCAATACCTCTTCTATAGATCTAGTTAAGTGGCACATTAGTTCAGTCATTAGACCATGTCTAGTAAATGAAAGATATCCCCAGGAAACACTGAACTTGCTTAGCACACCACTCTTCCACATGAAGTAATCTTATCTACAGCCTAATGAAAACTCATTAGGTTTTTGACTTGAGGGCAGTATTTTGTCCCAAGTTATAGCCTAGGTGGGTTATACTGGAGCTTTGAAACAGTAAACACAATCTCCACAATTAAAAAACTGTCCTTTATGATCAGGCTTCAACAAACAGTACTTTTACTATTAGCTTCACCGAAGCTGTTTAAAATTTTCCATTAATTTTAATCAATACCTACCCTTTGCAACTGGGTTTCATTTCTCAAGAATTTCTGGATTATGGAAAGGCTAACACAATGTGACTTAAAACAAGTTTTTATTACACAAAGGTTGTCACATAATTGGGTATTTCTCTACTTTGTACACAATCATTCTTACTCTCCACAGAAAGGCTGCTTAACTTCTCATCTAATGATGGCAAGCACTAAAATCCTGGGTTTTACAGAATAGTAGTAAAAATGCCTCAGTGATTTGAGTCGAAA
>NW_006400302.1:262852-279202 GCF_000299155.1 Elephantulus edwardii
AATCTCTCTAAATGTTCATTAAAATTAATAAAATTTAATTTTAAAAAAGGTATGATATACTATGATTTTCTTAAACAGGTAAAAAATGGAATTTTCATGTACATTAATTCTAGGTAATTATTTTGGAAGGATTGGCAGCCACTTTCTAAACAACGTGGCTCTGGAAACTATGAACTTTGATAAATGACAATAGTTACAGAAAGGCTTCAGACCTTTTGTTCATAGGGTCAGTATGAGTCGTGCTCAACTTGACAGCAATCAACAACAAAACAACATATCAGAATTGAAATCTCTCCTAAAAATTTCAGAATATATTTAACCATTTACCTTAGTTGGATCAATGATTCCTTTTTCTACCATATTCACAAAATCTCCAAGCATAGCATCATAACCGATTTCTGAGGAACTCTGCAAAATTTTCTCAACTATTAACGATCCTTCAACACCAGCATTCTTGGCAATGGTCATTGCAGGAATTTTGAGTGTTCTTTTAATAATTTCAATACCTTCAAAAAAAGCAATTTTAGCAAATTTATTTTCAGCTTATTTTTTAAAGTGTCACATTCTTACTTATGTGTGCATTGATAAGGAAAATCCAAAGTGGTATCTATCACCTATCAAATAATTTTCCCTCAAACATGATGCTTCATTAGCTCTCTAAGATGCTGGCACTACTGTTTGTTATTCAGAAAATTGCTTCGTCATTTGTTATTCCACTGACTTGGCAGAAACGATCAGGCCACAAAGAAATCCTTTTGTAAAAGTACTGTCTTACCAATTTTTTGATCTTCATTAGCTGGAGTGAGTGAGTCCAAAGCTGGAATGCACCGAAGCAGAGCACAGCCTCCTCCAAGAACAATGCCTTCTTCAACGGCAGCTCGTGTTGCGTTAAGGGCATCTGTAACTCTGTCTTTCTTTTCATTTACTTCAACGTCACTTGTCCCACCAACCTAAAGAGAATTCCAGTTAGAATGGCTTTTCTTATCCAAAATGCTACCAACAAAGCACTCAGATGATATACACTTAAATTCAATGCATCTTACTTTCAGCACTGCCACTCCATCTGAAAGTTTTGCCAGACGTTCGTTCAGTTTTTCTTTTTCATATTCACTAGTTGTAATGTCTAATTGCTCGATGATTTCTTGAATACGTTTTTCAATTTGAGCCTTGTCACCTTTGCCTTTCAAGAGCATGGCATCATCTTTGGTCACAATGACCTCTCCAACTTTTCCCAAGTCATGTGGCTGAACATCTTCAAGATTCAGGGTCAATCCCTCTTCTCCAAACACCTAAGAAGCAATCAAACCAACTAGTGACCAATACAGTTTTTGGCCATAACAGGTTTATTCACATCAAATTATTAAGTGTTTTGATGAGGAAAAACATCTTGAAATACTGTTATTTGAAATGTGAGATTTTTGTCTAAGCTTTAACTATGATCTTTCACTTCATTTCCAACTTCTCGTATTTTTTGTCTATTGTGTCAAGTCAGAACTAAGCCATAGCTGACCCTCTTGCTGATTTTCAGAAGTTGTTAATTATACCTGAGCACAGGTGGTCCCTCAGAGCAGCCTACCAACACCAGAGCTCCCTTCTTGTCCATTACTTTATTAAAGGAAATGCAAATGGAGAGATAATTCACATCAAGATGCACCAGAACAATCTGGTAAAATCTTTCTTAGGCTAGACAGACTCAGGGAGTCAGAAATGAAAAGGATCTCGGCACTACTTACTGTAATTTCTACTTTACACCAACATGCAAAAGGTACTATTCTAGTGGAAAATGCAAAGTCATCTAACACATTTTAGATGTGGAAGTAGGGAAACATGTTTTACTTACTGCTCCACCAGTAGCAATTGCCATGTCTTTAAGCTGGTTCTTTCTATTGTCACCAAAACCTGGAGCTTTCACGGCTACAACCTGAAGCCCAACTTTTAGCCTGTTGAGAATAGTGGATATGAGATTTAAATGGAGTAAAAAAAACTTTGTCATTTAGTTGCCCTTAAATTATGCTACTGTTGTTGGCTAGAGACCACATCTTTTTTTTTCTTTGCTTCCTAACAACTTCTGGTCACTAAGTCAAGACAGCCACATGACATTTACATTAATTTACACTTGCTAAGGCCTGATATTGAAACCCTGACCTTATAGTTCAACAGCTTAAACCCAGGGGCCAAAGATGTTAGTCATCACAAAAGAATGTAGTGAATGTTATGAACCGTAAAAATAGTTTAATGACTCATTACTCAATCTGGAGGTTACACAGTATATATACTGTATATACTGTCACAGGCTCCATTCAACATTGTTATGTGCCGTCAAATGGATTGCAACTCAGTGACCCTATGTACAACCGCCCTAAACCCTGCTCCATCCTGCACTGTCTTGGACACACCCATCCGTATTAACCCAGTCACTGAATCAATCCACCTCAGAGTATCTTCCCTTCCTGCTCTGTCCCTCCACTCTCCCAAGCATTATGTCCCTCTTCAAGGACTGGTCCCTCCTTGCAACATGCCCAAAGTATGTCAGAGGAAGCCTCAGAATCCTTGCCTCCAAGGAGCATCGTAGTTTAACCCTCTCCAGGATGAACCTGTTTGTTTTTTTAGCAGTCCATGGTACATTCAATACTCTTCTCCAGCACCATAGCTCAAAGGTATCAATTCTTTCTATCCTATCTAGTCACTTTCCAAATCTGACGCATAACTACTGATTGCAAAGTCCATGGCCTATATCAGATGCACCTTAGTCTCCAGAGTGACACCACTGGAGAGGTCCCTAACAGCAAACTTTACCATCAGAATACGTCTTTTAATTTCCTGGCAAGACTGTTGACTGTGGAGCCAAGCAAACTAAAGCTGCGAACAATCTCAATCGCTAAGTTTCATTAAGTATGAGCTTCCCCTTTATTTGGTTAAGAACTCTAAAGGAAAATCAATCTTCTAGTTAACTCTTTACCTCAATTCTAAAATTAGGAATACATATACTTTAATATAGCTAAGATTTTGGGTGAGAAGCCCTGATGGTATAGGGCTTAACACATCTAACCAAAAGGGCAGCAGTCAAATCCACCAGCTACTCCATGCTCCACAAAGAAGATGCACTGTCTCCTGAGGAGAAATGCCTTAACTGACAGAGCCAAGAGTTTTCTAACAGTGGCCCAGGGAGGCCGAATGTTAAAAAGCCTGTGAACATTGCTTGAGAAGCTGTGCTGACTGACGTTACAGGTTTTATCCAACCTAATAATGCACTCCTTCTCTAATAGTGGACTAGCTAAGCAAGCACTGGAAAGGACGGTTCCTGTGAGAAATAACATACACGCATGGGAGGTGCAGGTCTTACTTTAATTTTTGTGGCTGATAGTTCAACATCCACTCAGAGAAGCCTTAGAAGAAAAGGCTGACCATACACACCAGAAAAAAAAACAAACAAAAACCAGCCACTCAAAACCCTATGAAACACAGGTCAACCTAGGCACACATGGGACACCTGTGTCCAGGTAGAATCACAAGATGGCAAAGGGTGGTATATTTAGCTCTCATGAAGAAAGATTTAAAGAGTGGTAAAGATCGCATTCAAATAGACAAAACCACTTTAAGTGGTCTGAGAATTCATTTGGCACACTTATACATTACAACTGTAGATTCAAATATAAGTGGTGAATTATGTATATAAATGTAAGCTTAACAAAAACTACTGCCTATTACCTATTCAATACAAGAGTACTTAGAGCTTCTCCATCAACATCTTCAGCAATTATGACCAAAGGCTTACGGTGAGCATTGGCAATTTCAAGAGCAGGTACAATGGACTGGACACTAGAAATTTTCTTTTCGCTCAATAAAACATATGCATCCTGGAATTCACATTTCTGACCTGTAAATGCAAAGAAATTTTTAACCCAAAATTTAAAAGGTTAAAGGAAAAAAAAATCCTAACAAACCCATAACTTTTAATAACATTTGGAAATAAATCATAATTTTTATGAAAAAGGAAAATTAAAAGCTGGGGCTATTTTTAAAGCTTTATACCCAGTGAAGGTTCTATCATTAACACACAAAGAACCTTTTCTTGTGACTATGGATTTTGTCACTATTGGACAGCTTGACCTTTTTCTTACAAAGACACGACCTTTACTCAAGAGACTGGCAAGTTCTTTTTGAAACTAGCCAATGCCTACAACTCGACAGAGTTCTTGTAAAAGGTTATCTCAGCAAACTCTGGTGGCCTAGTGGCAAGAAGCTGCACTGCAACCCTAGAGGTGTGCAGTTTGAATCCACCAGATGCTCTGCTAGAGAAGGAGGGATAATCTACTCCTGTACCAGTCAGATCCAATTATTATCTTGCTCTTACCTTTTGATGTATTAATAAAATATGGGGAAATATAGCCTCGGTCAAACTTCATGCCTTCAATAATTTCTAATTCATCATTCAGTGTTTTTCCATCCTATGAAAATATAAAGTATTAAGCTGTATTTCAACAAGAAACATACACATATGAAATCACAAGTCAACTTTTTTAAAATGGTAACAAAAAAAAAAGAAATCACAAGCCACATTAATAGAGACCCTGTTGGTCTTAAGGGATCCAATCTGAGTAGGCAAATACTGCAAAGCATTTAATCCCATTCCAGTAAAAATTTCTTTTTAACAGGTATAAGACAGTATCATTGACATCTGAATGGATTCACAGGGCTGTTTAGACTGAGCTTCTATTTCTGACAGCAGCTCGGTTTTGACTATTGGGTACTTTATAGCAAGCCTTCATTAAAAATGTACTGACCTTTACTGTGATGACACCCTTTCTCCCAACTTTTTTCATTGCATCTGAAATGATGGTGCCAATTTCTTTATCTCCATTTGCAGAAATTGTAGCAACCTGAAATAAATTTTTTTCATATTAAAGGCTAGTGATTATGCTTTCCATTCCCCATACCCACTTACCACCCCAAACACTAGTGCATGAATTCTAATACAAGTGGCAATGGCTACTTTATTTTAAAGGTTATGAAATTTAAAAAAAAAAAGATATGAAACAGAAAATGGACTACTTACATTGTCTTATGTTACTTTTTCCTTGATAACCACATAAAATTATAAAAGTTGTACTCTGACAATAAGCTTACATTTTCACACAGACACAAATAAGTTTTACGCTTATGGAAAAAAACTGTAATTCAAATTACACCATCATTCAGTAGAGCAAAATTATTTTCAAATTGGAATGGACTAAATGCCCAACAGATGAATAGACAAACAAAATGGTGTTACACATATATAATCAATAGTACATGAATAGTACCCAATCACAAAAGGTCAAAAGTCCTAATATATGCTTCAACATAATGAACCTGTTAGCTACAAAATAAGATAAAAATTGTATGATCTCACTTTTTTTAATGTTCTCACGTCTATGAAATGTCAGACATTTTGTAATACATGTATTTTACTGGTCACTACATCCTTTCCAAATGTTTCAGCAGTTAAGAAGAAAATATTAATATGGCTAATTGTAGTGGTGGTGCTTTCCTGACACTGAGGTGAGTTTCTGTCATTTTAGCTTTCAGTCTAACTTATGAAAAACCCTTACTTGAGCAATTTCTTCAGGAGTTGTCACAGGTTTAGACTGCTTCTTAAGCTCAGCAATTACAGCATCAACAGCCAACATCACACCTGGTTGAAAAGTATCATTATTTCAAAACACGTATCATGGCAAATTTTATAGCCTCACACAGCTCTCACACTAGTTCTTATGTACCTAATTACAAAACTGATAGTTTGCCCTGAAAAACGAATGTTTACACATCAAAGGCAGTTCCTCACCAGTTTTTAAAGTTCTGACTTCAAAAACTGGAATAAGTCAATTGTACAGTTTCAATTATTAAGTTATTCCATATCCAGTTATCTGTCCCCAGTACAATCCCAAGCTACTATCATGCACTTTATTTTGACCCATAGCAACCAAGGCTGTAAATCTTTACAGAAGCAATTATAAGGGTTTGGGTTCAAACCACCAATTTTTAAATCTGATGAATTCTTTAACCACTGTGCTACCCAATACCCAATACTGATCACTTTAGTCAAAGTATACAAAGAGGATTATAGAAAGAGGTCTTGTGGTTACATTATTGCAAATTTGGATTATTCTCATTTAATATACAATTACATACTACCAAATTATTTAGTCATGGTTATACTTATTTTTTAGCATACATGGATTTATAACTGCCACAAACCCAGGTGTGAGCACTGGGAACTAGTGTTGATTCTCTCTATCCACTCCTAAATATTCTAAAATGTTACTGAAGGAAAAATGGTAAGATATGCCATACAATGACTCTTCCGAGGAAGTACACTCAATACTTCCTAATAATTTAGTCATGAGTTGATCTTAATGTGAAAATATTTACCTAAACATTGAACAATGCAATATGATGACCTAGTTTTTGTGGGATGCCAATTCTAAAAAAATTAATCATTTCTTCTTTTACTGTGAAGTGTTCTTGCTCAAGAACACAACCTAAAGAACCAATTTCATTTTATAGATAGCAAACCCAATCTTGGTAAACCAATAAATGTAAAAAGACAAATTTATGCCTATACCATCACAAACCTCATGGAGAGATTTTCAGACACTTTAACAAAATTTAAACTAAGACAAAATAAAAACTCTGTGATCTCCCTGTCTGCTCACCTCAATGTATTATTTTCAAGCTACACAGTACATTTCAACCATTTTATATCTAGTAATTTCTCAGAGGTCAACCTAATTCACATATTGGTTAGCTTCAGATTTCTTAGGAAAAGAGGAGAAATGAACCTTTCTTAGGTCCAAGGAACCAGAACATCATGGTGAGAATAAAAGACATTCCTACCTCTCCTGATTTCCACTGGATTAGCACCTTTGCTAATCTTCTCGAAGCCTTCCTTGGCAATAGAGCGTGCCAGTACAGTAGCTGTGGTAGTACCATCTCCAGCCTCTTCATTTGTGTTATTGGCAACATCCTGAACAAGTTTGGCCCCAATATTTTTGTATTTATCCTTCAAGTCAATTGATTTTGCAACAGTTACACCATCTTTTGTAACTTTGGGACTTCCCCAACTCTGTTCAATAATGACTGTTCTTCCCTACAGTTGCAGAAAAGAAAGGAGACAGATTACTTTTAAAGATTTAAATTAAAACATACTGAGTTGTCTTAATAATTACTTGAAAACTTCAGCACATGATGTGTCATTTTCATCAATACTGCAATATGAATCTCAAGAACAAGTTCAAAAATTTTAATTAATAAATGACCTCTTAGCCAAGTGCACAATTTTGAATGAAGTAATCATAGAAATAAAGATCCCAAGGACTAAAATGTTATATGATGTTGTCATTACACATCATCAGAAATCACTCACAGTAGACCTTTCACTGGGATTTCAAAGGCAGTAGACTGAAGAGATTGTCCATCTATCCTTTGCAGAGCAGCTGGTGGACTGGAACCACGCACTTTTTGGGTTGGCAACACAGTCCCTTACCACTAGGCACCAGAGCTCTGTATCTTAAATAATGAAGCCCACCAAACAAGTTTGTATCAAATTGGTAGACTATATTAAAACTTCAGACTATTTAAACAATGTATGTAGGGCACTGTAGTTTTGAAAGCAGTGCGACTAGTTTAAAAATTTATCAAGAGAACAATGTAATCCTTCTTCCAGACTTTGCGATAAACTTTAAACATAAGTTCTAGCATACTTTTGGCTGCCTATTGAATTTGCTACTTTCAAGGGACATGCCAATGGTCACATTTTATAATCTGGATTACTTTGATGTTTGAACTGTTCTATGTGCAACATCAAAGCTCTCCTCAAAGTATTTTATTAGCCAAATCTCCTTACACTATAAACGTGCTTGGAACAGGAAATGCATAAAAACATTGGGTGAAATAGGTCCAACAAGCACGTTAAGTTGGATAGACAGTTAAATTCTTCCCACCATAGATGGCCCTATTGGGACGGGATCCAGAATTTAACCCAAGAATGCAAGCAACACCAGTTTTATCCTGAGTGTAAGATTTCACCTTGGCCTATGAATTACCACTGGATTACATCACACACTGCTCAAGTTTTGAAAATTTGACTGAAGCAGTTTAATGGATACCTTTGGCCCCATAGTAACAGCTACAGCATCGGCTAAAAGGTCTACACCTTGAAGCATTAAGGCTCGGGCATCAGCACCAAATTTGACATCTTTGGCATAAGCCCGAGTTAAATGAGGAGCCAGGGCCCTAGACACTGGCCTCATCTGCCGAAGGACTGCAGGTAATCGGAGCATTTCTGCAAAGGAAAAAAAGAACCAACTGGTGAGTATTAAAACTACTCGAGTTGCGTTGCAGCACAAACACGCCACCCATACAATCACCAAGAAAGGGTAGGTTTAAAAAAAAATAATAATAATAATAAAAAAAGGTAGGTTTCAACCTCCCCTAGCGAGGGAAGGGCGCAATAGCTTCAGAACTCGAGCCACCCCAGCCGCAGATAACCAGTTAATGTTTCACCCACTAAATCGCTCGGAGAGCAAATCCACACCAAAAAGCCCAACTGCAAAACGAAATCCACCAGAAGGAGGCACGTCATAAACTGAGCGCCCGGGTAAGTGCAAAATATTCCTGATGTTGCAAAAACTGTACAGGAAGAAGTTTCCTTATGTATCTCCGCGGAGCTACTGTATCCGAAAGGCCACCAAGGCCGCGATGCGTGCGTGGGCGGCGGCCAGGCCCATTCCGCGCAGCCCCACGTGTCTTCTTTCCATCAGGACGCCCCGACCAAGGTCAAGGGTGGAGGCGCAGTACCCCCGCCGCTCCCGCGGCAAAACGTGGTTCCCACGCGGCAGCGGCCGCCAGCCCGGGAACCCTGCAGCCCGCCCGGAGGGATTTTCACCCGTGAACACAACCCCCCCAACCTCTACCAGTACCGCCCCCAAATAAGCCCTCCTCCGAGTGCTGCCTGGCCCGAACTCTGCACCGCTTATGCTGAGACCCCACGTGAAGCAGTGCGGCCTAGTCCAGCCGAGCGGGCCTGCAGCGCTGCAGGGAAGCACCGGCTCTCGTTCTGCCGGCCTCACCCAGGCCGGAACACAGAGTATCGATCGACGGCGTCAGGAAGAGAAGGTGCAGAGCGGCCTCATACCTGCAGGGCGGCCGGCGAGCGGGAGTGCACGCGGAAAGCAAGGCCGTCAGCGAGGAGTGAGGGACAGAGTGCAGGACGCACACGGCAATGAGCCTGTGTCCCCTCCCCCTGCTCTGGCCCCCTCCGCCGCACCACGTGGGCCGCCGGCGCCGCCCCCTCCCTGGCCCGGCCCGGCCCGGCAATCTGTAGGCTGTGCACCTCGGCCCCGCCCCTCCCTACCCGCGCAGGGCCCAGCTAGCGGGCTCTGCCCTCTCCCACCCGTTAGCCTAGTTCCCGGGCCGCGTTCCGTTCCAGAACTTTCCGGAGCGCGCTGCGCTCTCCGCAGGTCAAGGGTTAAGTTGCGTCATTTCCGGGAGAGTGGCCAAGGACTCAGTTTTTTTTCACCTTCTCGAGCGGCCTGGAAAAGACTAGAAAGAGGTTCTCCTTGCTTCCTCCTCCCTGCGCTCGCGTCACAGCCTGCACAGCACTCTCGGGCCCAATCACTGCGCACGCAGCTGCGGCCGCCCTCCAGGCGGGGCGGGGCCGGGCGCGCGCGCTTGCGCACTAGCGGGCTTGTGCCCACGTTCCCGTGTCTTGAGGGCCAGTTTTGCGGGTCTCTCTTTGCCGCGGAGTAGTTGTAGTAAGGTGCAAGCTGCAACGATCAGAATCATGGTAAGTCCCGCGTGGGCTGAAGGTGAGCGGGACTGGGTCAGCTTGAATTGCGTGAGGAGATTGGACAGCTATGTGAGGCCTGACCGAAGGGCAAGGGTCACTTAGTTACCAGACCTTGGGGAGAGGGGACCCCCTCCAAGGAGAAATCGCCGGAGCCGAAAGGCGACGGCCTAACGGGCCTTCCCAACCCCGTGCACCTCCCATCCGTGCGCGCCGCTGCATCCCGCGCGTGGGGAAGGGGGCGGGAACCCAGACACGCGGGGAGGCCAAGTAAATTCTCTAACGAACCCTTGCGGGTGTGTAATCTTTTGGAGGAAGAGCATGGCTCCAGGTTGAAGGATCCATTCCAATTTCTGGACATACCCAGAACAACCTGGAGAAAGAAGACATATGACCTTGGAGTTAACTAGTTGTCCTTAAAAGCTAGTATAGTTATGACCACAAGAGTAATAGTGACCGATGCTGGGAATGGGAAATTAATTAATCATTGTATATGAGATGAAACATTCGAAAGTGATTGTTGAATTTATTTTTACTGGAGAGATTTTTGCTATAAATAGAAAATACTCTTTACAGGCAGGACAGGCTTTTAGAAGGTTTCTTCCCCTCTTTGACCGAGTATTGGTGGAACGGAGTGCAGCTGAAACTGTAACCAAAGGAGGCATTATGCTTCCAGAAAAATCTCAAGGAAAAGTATTGCAAGCAACAGTAGTAGCTGTTGGATCCGGATCTAAAGGAAAGGTAAATGAAGGCTTAAAGGTATTTATGTAGGGAAAGGGTGGTTAATAAATTACGGTTTATTAAAACACCCTTAAACTAGATTTTGTCATTTTAAAGGCACACACTAGTTCAGCCACCTTTTAGCTGCTCTTTGATGAGACTAATTTTATAGGTTGTTGGTTTTCAGAGGAATTAAAATGCTGTGATTTTAAGAATTTGAAGAAGCTAAAAAAATTAAATTGCTCTAATCCTTTAGCCATTTGCGTTTTTTTATTTGGCCTGTCTCTGAAAAGACCTGTTCATATTCTAGGTATCCTCTTAAGCTTTTGGCTAGGTCTTTTAAGTGTGTCGTCAGATGCAAAATAAATACTCTTGAGGTCAGATACATTAACTGCATTATTCAGTTGCCTCTTGAAAAAGTTCTAGAGGAGTTCTGGTGGCCTATTGGCAAGAACCTGCATTGCAATCCCAGAGGCGCACGTTCGAATCCACCAGATGCTCTGCTGGGGAAGGAGGGACAATCTCCTGTACCAGTCAGATCTGTACACACACACACACACACACACACACACACACAAAAGCAAAAAAGACTTTTTTAAAAAAAGTTCTAGCAAGAACTTACCTTGAACTAAGTATAACAAAATTCTGGGCATGTGCACACACTGCATCAACCCTAATCTCTTGAAGTTTCTGTACTTTGGAGGAAAATAACATTAATTACAAAGATAGTTTGTGTGTTCTAAAGTGAGGAAAACATCTCATGTGTTTGTTGAAATAAGTTATACAATCATTTTGTACGTCCTAAAAACCTGGTTATTTCACATAATCAATAGATTAATATTTAACGATTTTAAAGTTGGCTTTAGTTAGCTAAAGTTAACTTTTCCAGTATAGCTCCTTGAGCTTTTACCTGCGACAGGGTTTTAATTGAAATTGCAGTACATACATTGTTTTAAAGTATAATTCTTTAATGGTGATACTGATGACTAAAGAACTAGCAATGTGTTAGAAAATTAGAGTATCGGGGAGCTCTGGTGGCCTAGTGGCAAGAAGCTGCACTGCAATCCCAGAGGAACACGGTTCGAATCCACCAGATGCTCTGCCGGAGAAGGAGGCGCAATATCCTCCTGTACCAGTCAGATCTGATTTGACGGTACACGCACACAAAATTAAAAAAGAAAATTAGAGTATCATACTCTGTAAAAACAAAATGTTAGCCAACTAATTACAGCATTTTACCATATTTGAGTGAAAATACTGAATTAATTGTAACTGTATGGTGAAATGATAATAAACATCTTTGTTTTCTTTAGGGTGGAGAAATTCAGCCCGTCAGTGTGAAGGTTGGAGACAAAGTTCTTCTTCCAGAATATGGGGGCACCAAAGTAGTTATAGATGACAAGGTGAGTGATTATAATAATTCTTAAAAGCGCTTATTTGCTACCAATGCTTTTTTTTATCCCTTTAGAATTCCTTTTATTGTGATTTGGTTGAGGGTTTATAGAAAAATTTGTTTTCCATTCAGCCAGAGCCTGTGTTCAGATCTAGGTCTGAGGAGAGGATTATGGTCCCAGTTTCCACCAACCTAGTAAATCTGGTGGTCTTTTACTTTGCGTTTTCTCTCTATGATGATCTCTTTGTTCTGGTCTCAGAGTCCTCAGGGCTGGGGTTTCGGGGTTCGTTAGTGCTTTGGATGAGTTGCCTCGATATGTCTTTGATTTTCTTCACTCTGATCAGGAATGGGGAGAGACCAGTATTTCCACTTGGACCATGGCATGGTTGCTCTTTTAAGACCTCAGTCACTGCTGACCAAAATAAGATGTAGAATACTGTCTTTGTGGGGCTCTGTTCAAGCCACTTGTCCTTTATGTCCATACTATGATTCTGAGACTCCAGGCCCAGTAACTTACTTCCTCAAGGTGTTGTGGCAAAAATGTTCTTACAGTTTGGCCTCGTGTCTCCTCTGCTTTGTTCAAAGGTGTGTTTCTTTGCCGCATGTACAGAGAGATCTTTTTTCCATTTCTTTCCTTCCAGAGATTGGCCCATTTTGGAATCAAATAATCTCTGAGATGTATTTTTTCTAATAAGCTATCTTTATTTTCACCTTTTACATATGTATGTACTAAGACATATGTGGAAATATCTTTGGGCAAACAACTATATTCTGAGGTATTGTCTCATTTGCCTTTCCACACACAAGTGTGCATGTCTGTCTTGTGCCCACTCCTAGATTATTCAAAGATTGTGTTTGCTGTTACTTTGTTCTCTTTCTAATGGTTTCTCTGTTTACAGGATTATTTCTTATTTAGAGATGGTGACATTCTTGGGAAGTATGTGGACTGAAATAAATCACTATTGAAATGGCATCATGTGAAGCTGCCCATTCCACTGAAGTTCATCTGAAATCTTCCATCATGTAAATAATCTCTATGTCTCTCTTTTGTAATAAACTAATGATATCCAAACTCATATGTACGGTCTCCAAATTTAGTTTTGTTGTACTCATACAAACATTTCCAAATAAAAAAAACCCCTGTAAATTACTGGTTTGTTTTTAATGATTAAAAGGTTCTCTGAAGTAGTTTGTGTTACCTCTCTTCTAGTAATCCAGAGAATTCTGGGTTTTCTAGGTAGATTCCTTTTCATAGATACATATTTTCATATACAATTGATGCTTTGGGGAATCAGTGGTTTAAATTTGTGGTTTAAGAGTGTAAATAATTTTTAAATGTAACAAGCTTATTTTGATGCTGTTCTTTAGACATTATAGGATCTATAGATTATAGGATCTATTAAATGCTTCTTTACAAGGTATAGCAAAATTTGTGTATATGAATAGTGCAAGTTTTTTAAAAACTTGTATACCTGCACACAGTCAGAACCTGCACATAGCTGGCACTCCAGTGAGTCTTCAGAGGCAGTAAATGGGGGGGGAGCATGGTTTGCTCATCTTTCTCCCATGAATCACCTGGTGGATTTGAATTGTGTACCTTTGCATTGCTGGCACAGTTTTGTACCACTAAGCCACCAGAACTCCCTTTTAAAGAAAACTACTGCACCATAATTTCCTGGAGGGGAAAGAGGTCCAAGGCAAGCTATATTCGCTGACAATGACAAATTAGTTTTGTTTGATTCCAGCTCATAGGGTTGCTAAATTTTGGAGCAGATTGCTTTTGTTTCTCCCCCATAGAGCCGCTGATGGATCTTAGTCACTGGGTCTTTGGTTAGCATCTGAATTCTTAACCAAGGTCATTTTAGGAGAGTAAGGAAGCTATATGCAGCCCAACTCTATATACTGCTCTTTAAAATATGATACTTTATGCCCTATCGTTGCTGCTGTGTCAGGTACTTTCAAGTGCTTGATACATGTTAACTTCAGTTATTAATCCCTATGATAATCTGCCATGTATCATGATCCATATCAGACATGACCAGTACTTGGTTCTTGTGAAGGCAGATCTGGCTGTTGGCGACCTGGTATGCAGAATAGAATACTTAAATCTGTGACCTTTTAGAAGCAGGTTGCCAGGACTGTCTTCTGAGGTTCCTTAGATGGGTTTGAACTATCAACCTATGGTATGGTGGTTGTACGTTTAACTATTTGTGACATTATGGTGCTGTCAAGTCAGTGGCCCTACAGGATTAAATTGTCCCATAGGATTTATTAGGCTGTGCATCTTCATAGACCACCAGCTAGTAAATCTACTTTGTAGCCAAACATTTGTTGCATCATCAGGATTTCGTTTCCCTGACACTTAAACATCTAGCTTGTTGAGTTTAACAAATTAAGGAAAAGGAAAGGTTAATCACTGATTTGGTTAAAAGCTGTGACACAATCCCAAAGGCATGTGGTTTGGTTTAAATCTACCAGCTGTTCCTTGGGAGAAAGGTAGGCAGTCTCCTCCCTTGCAATTAAATGTGTCTGCAAATCCACTGGAGGGTCATCTGTGGGTTTATTCCCCTCTGTGGTACTCAACACATACAGCAGTGACACTTAGCCAGCTGTAGCAGCTAATTTTGTTAAGTACTATCAAGCTGGAATCCACTCAGCTTACCCTCCAGTCAAATCACTCGAGTCAGCCCAGCTTTCTCCCTCAGGGTGGCTTGGCAGCACAGCTCCTTCCTCACTAGACTCCTAAGCAGCTGGTGTTAGGATTTTAATTCAGATGATGTTGCTAATTTGTAGTTGTGTACACTCGAGTCAGAACTCGAAGTAACACTGCAGCAGTGAATCACAGGAGATTGCCCATCATTTTGCAGAGCAGCTGGTGGATTTGAACTGTAGCTTTGTGTCAGTACCATCTAGTTCATTCCAACCTGTATTCAACAGAGGGAAGTCAGAGATGATAACCAACCATTGCAGACCAAGGGTAAAGTATTTTTATAATTATTAATAATGAGACAGACTACCAGGAATGATAAAGATCAGAGAGTGAAAACCAGGCCAGCAGTTCTCTGGGTATTTATTGAGAATCACAAGGAAGGTAGACAGTAAAATCACAATGGAAGGCAGTATGGCACTTTCTCAAGAAGTTGCAAATAGAAATACCATTTGACCCAGCAGTTCCACTACTGGGAATATACCCTAAAGAAACCATAACTGCCACCCAAGCAAATGAATACACACCCATGTTTACTGCAGCTTTGTTCATAATAGCAAAGAGTTGGAAACAAGTGCCCATCAACAAATGAATGGATAGAGGAGATCTGGTATATTTACACAGTTATATACTGTGTAATATACACAGTATAATATACTGTGTAAATATACGATACTACATTATATACTATGCTGCATTGAGAAACAACTCACGAAATACACAAAAGGGGTGATTCTGGAGGACAGTATACTGAGTGAAATATCTCAGTCACAAAAGGACAAATACTGCATAGTGCCACTTGTAAAACGGGACTGACATCAGGGTTGAGAGGAGACAGAAAGGGGATAAATAATGTATACTGGATTGAAACAGATGAGGGAGAGAACAGTTTAAAAGGGACATATGATTAGGTATTACTATGATGACAGGAGTCCAGAATGAAGGCTGCATTACTGGAGTGGATATGGGGGGAGGGATTGTATAACAGTGAAAGAATTTTACTTTTTAAAGAGAAGAGCAAACTGGGGGGAGAGGTGGGCAGGGAGAAAAATGGAGCAATGAATGAATGGAAATTCAAAGTCTATTCATTAAAATTAATAAAAAAATTCCCTGAATTAGTGGACTTGAAGTGTTCTTAACCTTATGATGAAAAACTGACTGAGATAAGGACATTCAAGGCCTTGTGGCTGGTAAATGGCAGTTAGGAATTTAGTCCAAAGGTCAGAGCTTTCCACTGGCTATTGGCAGGAGACTCAGAATGAATTAACCTGGTGTGTTTAACAAAGGAGTCCTGGTAATGCTGTGTGCAGAACATTTGGCTGCTAACCCAAAGGTGGCTGGTTCACACCAACCAGCTTCTCAGGTGAAGCAGTCTGCTTCATAAAGATGCACAGCTTTGGGACACTGACAGGCACTTCTCGTCTGTCCTATAAGATCACTATGAAGCAGACTCAATAGCACTTCAGGCCTAATCTAAGACCTACTAAAAAAAGTAGTTGAAAGAAGTTTTGTACTATAGATAAAGTTCTGTTTCTATGACAGAATTGCTAAATTTTTGTTGTTGATAATAATAATTTTAAAAAAACCCTGGTAATTTCTATATAATTCAGGCATTGATTCTAGTCTTTAAATTATGCAAACATTCTTACCCAGCCTATTTTTAATTTCCCATCATGAACAAATTCATTGCTCCCTAACATTTTT